>NW_023331139.1:0-50002 GCF_011100685.1 Canis lupus familiaris | reverse complement strand
ACTCATGACTCTTGATCTTGGGGTTGAGTTCAAGCCCCACATTGGGGGAAGACCTTTTTAAAAAAATTTATTTAAATTCAATTAATTATCATATAGCGAATGATTCATTTCAGAGGTAGAGTTCAGTGATTTATCAGTTGTACATAACACCCAGTGCTCACTACATCATGTGCCCTCCCTAATGCCCATCACCCAGTTACCCCATCTCCCCACCCACCTCCTCTCCAGCAACCCTCAGTTTTCCTATAATTAAGAGTCTCTTAGGATTTGCTTCCTCTCTGATTTTGTCTTATTTACTTTTCTCTTCCTTCCCTTATGATCCTGTGTTTGTTTCTTAAATTCCACATATGAATGAGATCATATAATTGACTTTCTCTGGTTGACTTATTTTGCCTAGCATAATACCTTCTAGTTCCATTCACGTCATTGCAAATGGCAAGATTTCATTTTCTGATGGCTGATTAGTATTCCATTATACATACGTGTGTACACGTGTGTGTATGTACATATGTATACATAGACACACACCACATCTTCTTTATCCGTTCATCTGACCCCGCACATCTGGGCTCTCTCCATGGTTTGGCTATTGTGGACATTGCTGCTATAGACATTGGGGGGCAAGTGCCCCTTCAAATCACGATGTTTGTATCCTTTGAGGTAAATACCTAGTAGTGCAATAGCTGGGTCGTAGGGCAGGTCTATTTTTAACTCTTTGAGGAACCTCCACACTGTTTTCCCAAGTGGCTGTACCAGTTCACATTCCCACCAATGGTGTAAGAAGGCTCCCTTTCCTCTATATCCTCATCAATATTTGTTTTTTCCTGACTGGTGTGAGGTGGTATTTTAGCCCTTCTGATTGGTGTGAGGTGGTATCTCATTGTGGTTTTGATTTGTATTTTCCTGATGCCAGTGATGTTGAGCATTTTTCATGTGTGTGTGGTTATTTATATGAAGACCTTACTTTTAAAAATGAATGAATAGAGGGGGCACCTGGGTGGCTAGTCAGTTAAGGGTCTGCCTTTGGCTCAGGTCACGATCCTGGAGTCGCTGGATGGAACTCCTCATTGAGCTCCCTGCTCAGCAGGGAGTGCTTTTCCCTCTGCCCCACTCCCTCCTGTTCTCTCTCTCTTCTTCACTGTCTTAGAAATAAATAAATAAATAAATAAATAAATAAATAAATAAATAAATAAATAAATAAAATGAGTGGGGTGCTTGGGTGGTTCATTTAAGCCTGGGACTCTGCTCAGGTCATGATCTCAGGGTTCTGCAATGGAGCCCTGTGACTCTCTGGTTCCAGCAGGAGTAGGGAGTCTGCATGAGAGATTCCCTCTCCCTCTGCCCCTCCCCTCCCCTCTCTAAATAAATACATACAGACAGACAGACATAAATACATAAAAATGAATGAATGAACAAATGAATGAAACTGCCCCACATGGTTATTATGAGGAAGACTCTATGGCTCTTAGGCCAAAGACAGTTGAGTGCTCACTATAATTACAGGACTCCCCCCCCACCCTTCCCTTCCACCCTTCCCTGGCCCATGCCCCTCCCACTATAGGAGGGACCCTGTGTGCTGGGTGGGGGCCTGTCAGCTGTTCCCTCCTCTATCTGTGCGTGGCTCTCTGCGCTGCTAAAGGAGCCCTAGCAGAGGCCGCTCTTCAGGTAAGCCCCGGGATGGGAGATGGGGGGTGCGGATTCGGGAGGCTGGGGTGGTGAGGCCCGTGGCCCCCTGAGTTCAGTACTCAGGGTCCTGGAGAAAGCCCGCCTCATCAGGAGCTACAAGCTGGGCTTTGGCTTATTTCACAACACGTGTCTCACGTCATGGTTCCCTGGCCCTCAAACAACCTTGCTCACGGTCACCTGAAATGTTTGCTACAGATACCTAGGTCCCACCGGCCCTAAAGCGGAATTAATATCTGCGTGATGAAGCCCCCAGAGGGTGGGTCTGACATTGACGTGGAATCTCCTCAGAGGATGTCTCAGTGAGAAGTGGTTTGTGGTGAGGAGAGCGGAGGGCAGAGAGCCAGGGGCCCCTGTACCCCTGACCGTCGGGCCCTGCATGGCCTTGGGCTTCCTTAATTTAACCGGTCAGCTTTCTTACAGAGGGCAGATTAAGTCTCAGAGAGGTTAAGTAGTTTACCCAAGGTCCCAGAGCTTGTAAGGGAGCACCGGGGACCTAATCCAACAAATATTTAATGAGTTCCTGACCTGGTTGCTTAAGGATCAATTAGGAAAAATAAGGATACTGTCTTGATGGTTAGTGTGGAAAACAGCTTGATCTCAAAGAAAACCACAACAGTGATTCAGGTTCACGGAGGGGAACCTTGAACTAGGATACTGAGGCCAGAGGGGATGTGTGAGATCAGAGGGAAGAAGAGGAACTAAGGAAGGAGACTGATGGGTGGGCCAGAGCCAGAGCTTGCCCGACTCCAGGTGGGCAGTATGCCAACGTGCTGGGGCCAAAGTTCGTCATCCTGGAGCACGTGAAGGAAGAACTGGACTGAGGCCAGCTTGGGGGAGGTGGGGCGGTAGATAAAGGGTCAGACCTCGAGGGGTCCTGTGGGCCCAGTGAAGGATTTGGGGCAACTGAGCACTTTGCAAATCCTGCATCTGTGTAAACAGAGGCAGGAATGGCCGGCCCTGGTCGACTCAGGCTCCAGGTCATGTGGTCATCCTGAAGCGCCCATGGGTCTGAAACTCAAACAGCTGTAAAACAAGTTTGTGATAAATTTGGTGCAAAAGGTATTTGGCAAAACTTCACCGGGCAGGAAGTTGTTTAAAATCCGTAAAGGATAATCCATAAAGGATAGCTTTAATTATCTTACTTGGTTTGAAAACCTAGGCATTCTCCATAAACATCACTGTGTTTGATGAGGAAGTGTTTTCTCTGACTCTTCTGGGGATGTTGACCCAGTACGTCATGTATGTACCATATTCTTTTTCTAGAATACAAAATTCTGAGTATACTAGTCCAGTGGCCGGGGGCGGAGGGGAGTGAATTCCTGGGACTAGAGTGGTGAGAGTGAGAAGTCAACCTTTTCATTCTACAATGTATTGTTTGCATCTTTCTTGTCCCTACGTTGAGTACTGATGAGCACATCTTTTAAAGAAAGTACATCTTTCTTTAAAATCTGCTTGTTATTCTCTTATAAAGAATGTGCATAACGCATATGTGACATCGTCCATTCAACCCGTACTGACGAGATTTCTAATGTTTCTACTTGAAGTTCAAACCAATGCTGAAGAGAATAGCTTTGTATATATTTGAATATTTGTTCAAATTATGTGGTGGGGCAGCCCCAGTGGCTCAGCGGTTTAGTGCCGCCTTTGGCCCAGGGTGTGATCCTGGAGTTCCGGGATCAAGTCCCACGTCGTGCTCCCGCGTGGAGCCCGCTTCTCCCTCTTCCTGTCTCTCTGTGTGTCTCTAATAAATAAATAAATAATCTAAAAAAAATTATGTGTGTTTTAAGAAAGACTCAAATGAGTAAATTTTATTTTAAAATTTATTATTATTATTTATTATTATTTATTATTTATGAAACACCACAAGCCAGGGCAAGGGGCAGAGGAGGGGGGAGGGATCTCAAGCGACTGTGCTGCGCGCAGGGCCCGATGAGGCACCCTGAGATCATGACCTGAGCCAAAACCAAGAGTCAGATGCTCAACAGACTGAGCCTCCCAGGTGCCCCTCAGATGAATACATTTTAAAGACCTACTCCAGTCTAACGGAAAAGAGCTCTCAGGCGCTGTACAAAGTGAAAGGGTTATAGGCAGAAGGGAGCGGGAACCAGGAAATTCTACCGGCAAACAAGTGGGTTGGTCATCACAAGCTTACTTTCCTTTAGGGGGTAGCGAGGGACCCTCAGGTAGATTAACTGGGTGATTCCTGATGGACAGACTCCATTCCTGAAGCCAGAACTAGTTAAGTCTTGGTGACTGGGCCTTACACCATTTGGAGCCTATTTTCTCATTTTATTTTTTTATTTTTTATTTTATTTTTTTTTATTTTCTCATTTTTAACATGTGACTTTGGAATTAGGATAGGTGGCATTAATAAGGGCAAAGTTTAAAAAATGTTTGATATTTCAGCATTGCTAAAAAAAGTATTTCTACTTCACTTGTCTACAGTATTGGAATCTCTACCTCCTAAAGCCAAAATGGTATTTTTAAAAATCTTACCAATACAATAAGCACTTAAAGGGGGGAGAACTTATTTTTCAATTTATAATTCTTTAAATGATTACGTTTCTGTGTTTCCCATAACTGCCATTTTTATGCTTCTTTTTCTCCACTGGGAGTTCAGGTTTTTTTACTTATTTTGTAGGTAGTCTTTGTTTAGAGGTAGCATATTGAAAATATTTTTCTGCGTTTGTTGTTTAAATTTGCATGTCCTGATGTTACTGACGGGATCCCACTACTCGACAGGGGGATCCCACTACTCGACAGGCTATTTCAGTACGTGGGGCGGTGGAAGAGGAGCCATCCATTGGGAATTTGCCATCCCAAAATAAGCTCTTCCGCAGCCTAAGGATTATTTCAAGCTAATGATTTGTGAAAGGCAGCAAATGCAGGAGAATCTTTGATAATAGAAATGGAAGTTGTCCTTTTGTGAGGGAAATTTACAGTCCTCAGAGAAATATGCATTTGTTAGGGTTTCTTGCTGTCTGTACCGGAAGAAGGGCATGGCTAAATTTCTAGAAACCCTGATCTTTGAAGAAGGCCGGGACACAAATCTGCACAACAACCCAGCCTTTGTCTCCTGCGCTTTCCCTGCTAAACCTCCTCACACTGCCCCCACCCCCCCCACCATCTTTCTTTTGTCTTCAGCTGCTGGAGATGGTATTTGGTGGTGGTTTGCGCCCGAGCCCGAGGGGGAGTCCCGCAGTTTTCCTGAGTCCTATCTCCTTGTATCCAGATGTACACATACTGTAAAACATATTTGTTTTTCTCTGTTAATGCTTTTTTATTATAGGGGAGTCTCAGCCAAGAACTAGGAGGACGGAGGGAAAATTGTATTTCCTCCCCTCTCTATACCTTAGGACCAAGGATGAAAAAAGCAGACCAAATTGGGTGTGTGTGAACTCTGGGCCATCAGGAACACGATGTTTCAAGCTTCAAAATTGAGGTTTCCTTACGTTCTGTGGTAGACAAAGGTCTACGTGGATGTTATAGTCCTTATTTACCTGATGCTAAGAATTTGGGATTGTAGGGGAGGAAAAATGTTCCTTCTGTCCTTTTAGGCCCAGTGACTAGTCTAAGAATTAAATTGAGGTGGAATAACAGGGAAAAGATCTGGTTCCATATTTGTGCCCCGGAGTGTCACAGAGATAGCCTCAAGGGCCACCAGCCGACTGCGACGACGTCCACAGCATCCCCACCTCAAAAGAGCAGGAGCCCGGGGCTTCCCCGCTGGGAGAGGCAGGTCCTGGGAAGGGGAGTGGGAAAACCTGGCCAACAAGGTCGCCGTGTTGGGCGGAGAAGCTTTGTCAGGGGGCACGTTCCCTCTGCTGGTGGCTCTCCGGGCCCCACTATGCTGTGAGCGCGACGGGGCTCGTGGAGGCCCTTAGGACGGGGACGCCTAAAAGTCGGGCTTTTCCTGACTCTGCCGAGGCTCGACTGCCTTCATCTCACAGTAAGTCACGTACCAGTGGCATATTTTGGGGTGGCATGTGGCTTTTTTTTTTTTTTTTTAAGATTCTATTCTTTCCTGACAGACACAGGCCGAGGGGAAGCGCAGCGCGGGCCTCGATCCCGGGACCCCGGGGTCACGCCCTGAGCCCCCCAGCGTCCCTCCCCGGGGGCAGGCTCTGAGTCCCTCCGAGTCGCGGGGCTGGTGACCGGGCCGTGGGCCCGCGGGGGTTGTGCAGGCGGCGGTGGGTGGGCGGCAGGGGCGCGGCTGCGCGGGGGGGGCTCTGCGCTGGGGGTGGCGTGGAGGCCGTGGTCGCCCCGGGACGGAGCTTGGCCCGACGCACGCTCGGCTCCCACGGGCTGGAGCCGGTCCCGCCGCTGCCGACCGGCGTCGGCTCCACGGAGGCGGGTCCTGGCAGCTGCCGTCAGGCCTGGGCTGTGGGGACTGCACGCCTGCGGGTCCGGGAGGCCCGAGGCTCCGTCAGTCCGAGGCCCGTCAGGCCGCGCGCTCCGTGAGGCTGAGGAGGCACCGTGAGGCCTGAGGAGGCACCGTGAGGCTGAGGAGGCACGTGAGGCTCGCGGCTCGGGAGGCCTGAGGATGGCACCGTGAGGCCGAGGCCCGGAGGCCCGGGTACCGTCAGGCCCTGTTGTGCCCAAGATCATGAATCCGGGAAACCCCGAGGAGCCGACACGGATGCAAACTCCCGAGGGTTTAGTCACAAGCTCGAGCCTGGGTCCAAGCGCACCCGACGCAGCGGGGCAGGGACTCGGACCCCGAGACTCAGAGGCGCAGCAGCTTATGGCGGCCCGTGGCCCACGGGATACGCAGGAAGTTGCGCAGTCACGTCGGTCCGCACGCAGGCGGCCGATTGCGTCACCGCGTACCTAGAGGATCCAGGTGAGCGGGCCTGTCCCTGAGCCGGCGTCCGATTAGGGTGTGCCCCGGGCTTGCCTAGGGTGGGGCAGTGCCCTACGCAGGTGGGCAGAGGCGGGGGCAGCACCAGGTGGAGTCAGTCCTGCTCTGCTTGTCCAGGGGTGGGGGGGATTTTGTTAAATTTCCTGGTCCCACAGCCCGAGGCTCGGTCAGGCCGAGTCACCGTCAGGCCTGAGGCACCGTGAGGCCCGCGGCTCGGTCAGGCCCGCGGCTGTGGGCGGCCAGTCCCCCCCCGGGAAGCGCTCCTGAGGAGGGGCGGGCCCGCTCCCGCCCGGGCTCGGAGGCCCGTCACCGCCGGTGTGTGGACGGCCCCGGGGCCGGGTCACCGCCCGGGCGGCACAGCTCCCGCCGGAGTCCTGGGCGGCCTGGCGGCGGCTTCCCGCGGGTCCGCCCCGCGGCCGGGAGGGCGAGGACAGGGGGTGGGGCCCGGGCGTCCCCTCCGGCTGCTCCGCGGGGGGCACGGGGCGGGCCTCCCAGCACGGGGGGGGCTCCGGCCCACAGGGCCCGGCCTCGGCGTCCGCCCGCACCGCCCCGGGCCGCCCCGCGCGCCCTCACGCGCCCTCGCCGCCCCGAACGAAGACCCCCGGGCCGTCCTCAAGCTGTTGGTTGGCTTTAGTTTATTTTATTTTATATTTTTTTAAGATTTTATTTATTTATTCACGAGACACACACAGCGAGAGAGGCAGAGACCCAGGCCCCACGCGGGAGCCGCCGCGGACTCGATCCGGGCCCGGGGTCACGCCCTGGGCCGAAGGCGGCGCCGTTGGCTCGTCTTAAGAGCTGAGCGCAGGCCCATGTCCTGAGCAGTCCCCAGGTGGGCTCTGTGCTGGCTTCACACACTTTTACCGCGATAGTGCACGAAAAGATGCTTTCCCTCCTGCCTGTTTCCTGGTTTTAGATATATGAATCACGAACCTACCTTTTGCTTTCCTTTTGTTTCTGTTGGGCAACTTTTTTTTTTTTTTTTTTTTTTTTTGAGAGAGAGGGTCTTAAAGATTTTATTTATTCGACAGAGAACACAAGCGGGGGAGCAGCGGGGAGGGGGAGGGGGAGGCGCCCGACATGGGACTCAATCCCAGGACCCGGGGATCCGACCTGAGCTGAAGGCAGGTGCTTAGCCAACTGAGCCACCCGGGTGCCCCCCCCCCCCCCCATCAACTATTTTTGACAACTTCTCTGGTACTATAACATGGTCACTCTAATAAAGAAAATAGGCACATAGAGATGACTGGTGTAACCCTCTCCCCTAATCCCTTACCGATACAGGAGACCCACTCACCCCCCTACACGCATGGTAACTGTTGTGCCCAAGATTGCGAATCCGAGAAACCACCAAGGAGCTGACACCGATGCAAGAGCACGAGGGTTTATTAGCGAGCTCGAGCTTGGGTCCAAGTGTGCCCGACACAGCGGAGCAAGGACTTGGACCCCGAAGTGGGTTACAGCTGGGTTTTTTAAAACTTTATTTTTTATTTATTTTTTATGATAGAGAGAGAGAGGCAGAGACACAGGCAGAGGGAGAAGCAGGCTCCATGCACCGGAAGCCCGACGTGGGATTCGATCCGGGTCTCCAGGATCTTGCCCTGGGCCAAAGGCAGGCGCCAAACCACTGCGCCACCCAGGGATCCCCACAGCTGGGTTTTTTATAGGCTGGTCTAGGGGATTTCCAGAAGGGGTGGAGGAATTCTAAGATGGGACTTTCTTCCAGGGGCGTTGGGCTCTGTTGTCTTTGGGATATGGGATTACCTGCCGAGAACATTGAGGACATTCTGCAGTTTTTCCCCTTAAAGTTCAGCTCTTATTCACAGGGAACTAAGATGGCTGTACTTGTGCTAATGCTAAACTTGAGGTGGGATGGCCTTAATTTTTCTCGGCCTCCACAAACAGTGCTTTTTTTTAATTTGTAGTGACTTCTTGGCATAGAAACATCAAGTCTTTTTATGTGAACTAATTTGTAATAAGGGCAACATTAGGGACAGGAAAATTAGAAGAAAGTAGACCATAAGGATCCCTGCAAGCATATTAAGGATTCTAGAACACTGGGAAGCCACTGAGGGCCTTGAAGCAGGGAACTGAATGCAGTCCGGTTTCTGGCTCATTGGCTCTGTAACTCTGACATTCAGATCAGTGGTGTGAGCTGGAGATCTAAATTTAGGAGGCCTCGGTAAGTGCTTAGAACCTGAAGCACTGGGATCCCTGGGTGGCGCAGCGGTTTGGTGCCTGCCTTTGGCCCAGGGCGCGATCCTGGAGACCCGGGATCGAATCCCACATCGGGCTCCCGGTGCATGGAGATAGAGCTGCTTCTCCCTCTGCCTGTGTCTCTGCCTCTCTCTCTTTCTGTGACTATCATAAATTAAAAAAAAAAAAAAAAAAAAGAACCTGAAGCTCTGGGAGTAAAAAAGAAAACTTAGAGAAGAATATATAGTGAAAAATCACAAAATTCATAGGACTGGCTGAGAAGCTGCCAGAAGACTGAGGAGCAGGGACTAGCTAGGAAGGAGGATGGAAGATTATTTTTCCTCCCCTACCTACAAGTGTGGAGGGGTCCAGAAATACAAAATTGAGAACCACGGTCTTAAAGCTTAGAAGGAAAGAGAATGGAATACAGACCACAAGAGGAATATTTGGTCTTTAACCTAGACAGGTGATTCCTTAACTTAAAAAAAAGGTAAAGAGGATGAATGGTGTGGTGTCTAGAGGGTGCCTCTCCATCGGATGTGGGCCAACGATTGATTGGGTGGTGGGAGGTGAAAGTTCACCAGACAGAATGAAGGAGAGAGAACTTTCTTAAATACACCTCAGGGGAGCAGTGAGCAGGACCCCAGAGGAGGGGCTGTCTGCAACAAGCCAGTGGGTGGGGGCTGCATTTAAAGGGGGAGGATGAGGAAGCATGGCGACCGATGGAATCTTCCAGTTTTTGGTGACTGCCCAGGTGTAAGTAGCCCATTGGTCAGTTAGGCTTATGTATCTTTTTTTTTTTTTTTTTAAGATTGATTGATTGATTTATGATAGACAGTAGAGAGAGAGAGAGAGAGAGAGACAGGAGGAGGGAGAAGCAGGCTCCCTGCAGGGAGCCGGATGTGGGACTCGTCCCGGGACTCCAGGATCGCGCCTTGGGCTAAAGGCAGGCGCTAAACCGCTGAGCCACCCAGGGATCCCCAGCTTATGGATCTTTTTAGGTGGGTCACCTGATGGGCCTGTCGGTATTTGGCCAAGGGGGGCCCGTGGGCCCTTTCTGCATGCCACCCCTCAAGCCTATTTGCCCACAAGTGGCCTCTACAGATGGGATGAGATTTGGGGCTTCTAAACTCATGAGAGGTTGAGGGATTTCCTATCTGATAGACTATATTTTAAACTACATAGTTACATTTTTATCTACATATTCATTACAATGTTTTTCTTGATATAATTACTGTAAGACATTTAAAATTTTATGGGTTCTGCGTTTCAAGTCATGCTTAGTCATGGATGTGCCAAAATTATAAAAATGGTAGTCAATTTAAAATATATATATATTTTATGTATTTTTTTGAGAGAGAGCATGAGCAGTGTTGGGGCAGAGGGAGAGGGAGAAGCAGACTTCCTGCTGAGCAGGGAGCCAGACTCCCAGGACCCTGAGAGATCATGACCTGAGCTGAAAGCAGGCACTTAACTGATTGAGCCACCCAGGTGCACCTCTGATATTTTCTTAACATTTTTATATTAAGGTTAATGTTATATATCAACCTGATTGGACATGGGGTGCCCAGATTAAACGTTTCTGGGTGTGACTGTGAGGGTGTTTCTAGGGGAGATTAGCATTTGAGTCAGTGGATGGATACAAGAGGATTGCCCTCCCTTATGTGGTGGCCTTCATCCCACCTGTTGAGGGCTTGAATAGAATAAAAAAGGCAGAGGACAGAGGAATTCACTTTTTTTTTTCCTGCTTACTTGAACTATATCTCTCATTTACCTTTGGATTCACCACTGGCTTTCTTAGATTTCTGTTTGTAAACAGCAGATCACCAGCCATTTCCTCATAATATGTGTGGCTTCTGTATTTATATATAGGTATCTCCTTTCTCTCTATATAGATAATATATATTGATAATATACTATTCTGTTTTCAAAAGTATGAAGTATATTAGTCAGGGATCTTCAGAGGGACGGAAGATAGATATCTTCTGTTCCCTGACTAATAAATCTATAATGTGTTAGATCTAAAGTAGATCTAAAGTAGAACACTATCATAAATATATGCTCCTTAAGAAAATTCAAGTGTTATAGGAATATATAATTTAGAAGATGAAAGACTGGGGCGCCTGGGTGGCTCAGCGGTTGAGCCTCTGCCTTTAGCTGAGGTCATGATCCCCGGGTCCAGTCCCACGTGGGGCTCCCTGCATGGAGCCTACCTCTCCCTCTGCCTGTGTCTCTGCCTTTCTTTCTCTCTACATCTCTCATGAATAAATAAATAAAATCTTAAGAAAAAAAAAAAAAGAAAATGAAAGACTAAGTCCACAAAAGAACCCCTGTAATCATCTAACAGAATTGGCATGTATCCTCCACCGTCTTTTTTTTTTAAGATTTTATTTATTTATTCATGAGAGACAGAGAGAGACACAGGCAGAGGGAGAAGCAGGCTCCATGCAGGGAGCCTGATGTGGGACTCGATCCCGGGACTCCAGGATCATGCCCTGGGCCGAAGGCAGGCACCAAACCGCTGAGCCACCCAGGGATCCCCCTCCACTGTCTTTATTATATAAAAGTTATACATGCGTATACTTCAAAGCCAAAAAGTTCTTTTTCTTTTTTTTTTTTATATTTTTTTAAATTTTTATTTATTTATGATAGTCACAGAGAGAGAGAGAGAGAGGCAGAGACACAGGCAGAGGGAGAAGCAGGCTCCATGCACCGGGAGCCCGACATGGGATTTGATCCCGGGTCTCTAGGATCGCGCCCTGGGCCAAAGGCAGGCACCAAACCGCTGCGCCACCCAGGGATCCCAAAGCCAAAAAGTTCTATACAACTTATAAAAAACTGCATTCTCTAGCCTGCCTGACTACTCTTTTCTCAGAGATAACTACTTCTAGCTCTTCAGAGCATCTTTTGGTATTTATCTCCATATTTCTTAATAATGTTCTTCTATTGCTACTTGTTTTCTCAGGTTCACCCACTGTCTACCAACCTCTACCTCTCCATCCCAACGACACACGTGCCGTCTTTTTTCTCCAAACCTCCCATTTAGTTTTACTTTATTTTTTGTTAACTGAATATTCAGTTTAAGTTATGAGAGTGAATGTTCTGGTGACTTTTTTTTCTCTGATCGCTTTTCCTTTTCTACTCACGTTACTTTTTCTCAAGTTAATCTTCCTCCTTTGAGGTTAGTGTTCTCTGTATTATTTATTACTACTTGTTAGTGCACAAACTGCTGATTCTCTGTGTCTCTCAAACACCAAGGAGGACATGATTTTTTTTGCCCTGAACACAGGCAAGTATGGTCTTGCCATTTACTGAAATGGGGAAGATCGGTGGAGCAGGCTTGGGGTAGGGAAGATCAGGAGTTCAGTTCCGAACATATTAATTTTGAACTGTCTGTAAGCTATCCAAGTGTCAGCCATACAATTGGACCAGCAGTTCCGGAGTTGAGGAGAAAGTCTGGCAATATAGTATTGGGGAATTATTTAGGCAGTGATGCTGGATGGAATCAGAAAGGTGTGCAAACAGATGAGAAGAGGGCCCAGGACTGAACCCCAAGGCTCTCTGAACCTTGAAAATTCAGGAAGTTAGAAACTGGGTTTCAACCAGAATGCCAGCCATAGCTTATCTCTCCAGATTTCAACTAAAAACCTGGACAAAATACAAATGCAATTATCTGAGTCCTCCAAAAAGTAAATAGTGGCAGACAGGCTGGGTGGGGAAGTTATACCTGAAGAGCGACCGGTAAGGTGGTAGTGACTTTCCTGGGACTTTTCCCTTTTTATCTCCCAGGGGTAATGTGAGTGAGATAATGAATCAAAGACAGTAGAAACTCGGAGAGCAGTCCATCTTGTGAGAGGACCAAGAAAAAGACCCCAGAGAATGTGATTTCTTTTTCTTTTTCCTTCTCTCCCAGTTCTGCCCAGAAGCCAGACCTAACTCTAATTGGAGATCTGCACTCCCAGGCAGTGGGAACCAGGAAAAGGTACCGTTCCTTGCAAGGTGTGGTGGAGGATCCCCCTGTTATTTTCTCCCTTGCTGCTTTGTCCATAGTGTAGGCCCATTTGTTCAGAATGGCACAATTACACAGGATGTTAAATTTGCAAGAAAACCCCAGCTATCTGGCCACAGGTAATTCGAAAAGGGAGTCAGAGTGGGGAGGAAAGGAGGAGACAACTGGAGAAGGGAATTCCCTTTCTGTGACTATTTCCAGCCTCACCCTACAGAGCTGAGCATAAGGGAACAACCCGAAGAAGCAAAGCAAATGCTTTGAGAAATGGGACTACAGCGTAAACCCCTAGGAAGTCCCAGAGTACTCCTGAGTTGCTCACACAAGGGGCAGATAAATATAAAAAGACTCTTAAAAACCAGCACTAAAAAAGCAGGCAACCTGGTAAAAAAAGGGATAAATTATTAGAACAGGCATTTTATCAAAGAACACAAACAGATGGCAAATAAGCACACGAAAAGATGCTCAAGATCGTACATTCGTCACTGGTTACATGAAAATAAAGAACACAGTAAGTTACTACTATACACCTAGTAAGAAGAGCTAAAATTTTTCAAAAGTTATAATTCAAGGACTGGCAAGTATGCAGAGAAACTGGAATTTTTATTGTACTGCTGGTAGGAATGCAAAATGGTCCAGTTATTTTGGAAAATAGTTTGGCAATTTCTTATAAAGCTAAAGGTATACCTACTATATCGCTCAGCAATCTCTCCCATAGGTATTTACCCAAATGAAATGAAAACATCAGTTAAATGAAGTTCACACAAAAACGTTAATGCAAATGTTTCCAGCACATTTATTCATAGGGAGCTTCAAACGGGGAGCAACCCAAATGCAACGGATAAACTGTGGTATGCCCTGGGAACACCACTCGGCAAGAAAAAGGGACAGAACTACTGATAATCATAACATACATGGATCCCAGATGCATTACACTAAGTGAAAGCAGACGGACCTAAGGCCACGCACTCTATGATTCTATTTATATGACATTCTGGAAAAGACAAGACTAGGCAGATGGCAAACAGGTCAGTCTTCGTCAGTGGTTATTAATCAGGGAAGGGTTTAATTCCAAGGGACTATAGAATTTGATATTTGGGGGCAAAGGCTGATGAAGTTATTTATCTTGATTATTGTAATGCCTTCCTATTGCTGCTGTAACAAATTACTCACACATTTGTGGCTAGCACCCCCCACCCTCACCTCATCTCAGCCTCCCCTGTCAACCTATTACTCTTGTGGTATTGGTCATACAACTCTCGCTGCACTTTTTTCAAAAGTCACAGAGCTTCACACCAACAGTGAATTTGGCTGTATGTAAATGTTAAAACTGGGTCTAGAAAACGGGGGAACCAGCAGAGGAGACTGAGAAGAAATTACCAGGAAGGTGAGAAGGAGCCAAACGTTCGTGGTGCCCTGGAAGCCAGGTAAAGAAAAGTGCATTAGGGAGGGCATGAACTCGGATGTGATTGCTGAGATCCAGCATGGGGAGGGGTTGCGTACTGAGCAACATGGAAGCCTCCAGTCAACTACTTGACAGCAGGAGTTTTCTGGGGAGCAGTGGAAGCAAAAGCCAGAGAGGTGTGTGGGTTCAAGAGAGAGAACTGAAGAAATAAAGACAGTAACAAGACCAGTGCCACTCAAGTAGCCAGTCCTTGAACCATTACCGGAGAGTTACTGGTCCTGTAGGAGATCAGGAGAACACACAGGGTTTAAAACTAACAACCTGGACACCTGGGGGGCTCAGGGGTTGAGCATCTGCCTTCCGCTCAGGGGGTGACCCCAGGGTCCTGGGGTGGAGCCTCATGTCCCTCCAGCTCTCTGCTCAGTGCGGAGTCTGCTTCTCTCCCTCTGCTCCACGTCCCCGCCCCCCCCCCCCCCCCAGTTCAATCTCTCGCAAATAAAATCTTTTTTAAAAAGCAAATGAAAATAAACCCTTCCCTCGTGTAACTTTTCACATATGAATATTTTTGTAGGAAAGATGATTGGGGTCAAAATATTGGGTCAAGTTACCACTAAGAATGCTTTTCCCCATATTTGCCCATTATTGGTATATCCATTTGTGCACACTCCTGCCAAGATTGGATATAAACAATCTCTATTCTTGTTACTCTGGCTTGCAAATATACCATTTATTTTTTAAATTTTAAATTAACATATAATGTATTATCAGTTTCAGAGGTGGAGGTCAGTGATTCATGAGTCTTATATAACACCCAGGGCTCGTAACATCACGCGCCCTCTTTTTTTTTTTTTTTTTAATTTTTATTTATTTATGATAGTCACACAGAGAGAGAGAGGCAGAGACACAGGCAGAGGGAAGAAACAGGCTCCATGCACCGGGAGCCTGACGTGGGATTCGATCCAGGGTCTCCCGGATCGCGCTCTGGGCCAAAGGCAGGCGCCAAACCACTGAGCCACCCAGGGATCCCTCACGCACCCTCCTTAATGCCCATCACCCAGTTACCCCATCCCCCACCGGCTCCCCTCCAGTGACCCTCAGTCTGTTCCTCTGGTTAAGAGTCTCCTTACGGTGGTTTGTCTTCTATTTCCCTGATCGGTGGACTGTTTTTTCACATGATTTTTGGGCACTATGCTTCATCTGTGAGCTGCATGTTCTTTGCTTTGCCTTTTAAAATCTTAAATGTAGGGGTGCCTGGGTGGCTCAGTTCAGTCAAGCGACCTATCCTTGGTTTTGGCTTAGGTCCTAATCTCAGGGTCCTTAGATCAAGCCCCCGCCCTCATCGAGTCCCCCCACTTTGGGCTCTACACTCAGTGTAGAGTCTGCTTGTCCCTCTCCCTCTGCTCCTTCCCCCACTCTCAAATAATAATTTAAAATCTAAATATAATATTTGTTTTAAAAATATTTTTTTATTTATTCGTTGAGAGACACAGAGAGAGAGGCAGAGGACACAGGCAGAGGGAGATGCAAGCTCCATGCAGGGAGCCTGATGAGGGACTCGATCCCGGATCCTGGGATCACGCCCTGGGCTGAGGGCAGACACTCAACTGACGAGCACCCAGGCGCTCCTAAATGTAATACCTGAATAGGTATAAAAGCCCAAGTTTCAGGGATCCCTGGGTGGCGCAGCGGTTTAGCGCCTGCCTTGGCCCAGGGCGCAATCCTGGAGACCCAGGATCGAATCCCATGTTGGGCTCCCGGTGCATGGAGCCTGCTTCTCCCTCTGCCTATGTCTCTGCCTCTTCTCTCTCTCTCTCTCTCTGTGATTATCATAATAAAAATTAAAAAAAAAGCCAAGTTTCAAAATTCGAAAGGTAAAAAGGGATTGTACAATGAAATCTCGCTCCCACTCATCTCCTAGCTGCCCAGTTTCGCCCACCACAGGTTGGCAGAGGTGGACTGTGAGTTCCAACTCTAAGTCACATGGCTGGTCTTGCAGGCAACCGGCTCCTATCTTTAGGGGATTTCCAAAAGTCACCTCAATAACAAACTCAAGTACCCCTGAAAGGGGCTGTTATGAACAAGACACTCCTTTCACTTTTGCAGCTCTCCAACTATTTAGAAACCCACTGAAAGACCAGCAGAAGATGTTCCTAGTGCTCTTAGGAAATTTCAAGGCTTTTTAGAAGCTCTATGCCAAATAAATACTTCCTTTTATAAATCACAAATTGCAGACAGTGACGTTAATTGTAAATATTTTTTATTTTTTTATTTTTATTTTTTTTTAAATTTTTATTATTTATGATAGTCCCAGAGAGAGAGAGAGAGGGGGGGGGGGGCAGAGACACAGGCAGAGGGAGAAGCAGGCTCCATGCACCGGGAGCCAAATGTGGGATTCGATCCTGGGTCTCCAGGATCGTGCCCTGGGCCAAAGGCAGGTGCCAAACCGCTGCGCCACCCAGGGATCCCTGTAATATTTTTTAACCCAGTTTTCTATTTGTCTTTTAATTTTGGTATATGCATCTCATAACCATTTTTGCCAAGGGGAAATTTAAATTTTTATGTAGTTAAATATATCAGGTTTTTCCTTTGTGGCTTCTGCACCAGTCTTAGAAAAAGTTACTTTATTCTGAAATGATTTTAAAAACCTCTCCCATTATTTATAGAACTTTTATAGTTTTATTTTAAACAGTGAAATCTTTGAATCAGCTAGAATTTATTAGATATGAATTTTAAGGTGGAGATCTAATAATCTGTTAACCTAAAGAAAGAGGTAAACTGAAGCAAGCTCAAATTATCAGAAATTGAGTCTCTCTGGGAATAGCAGAGGAGTTGCAATTCAGGAAATGCATGCTCTAGGGGATCCCTGGGTGGCCCAGTGGTTTAGCACCTGCCTTTGGCCCAGGGCGTGATCCTGGAGTCCCAGGATCGAGTCCCACATCGGCCTCCCCGCATGGAGCCTGCTTTCTCTCCCTGTGTCTCTGCCTCTGTCTCTCATGAATAAATAAATAAAAATCTTAAAAAAAAAAAAAAAAAAAAGGAAATGCATGCTCTAGCAAGCTACAGGTGAATTTGTTAAGGATTTGGGGCGGGCTGTATTCATGGGCAAGGAGTAGGGGTGTGCGTCCAGCTAGAGTTCAAACTAAGTTCATTGGCATAAGGATGGGGAGAGATTCTTGGTGGATGTTCATTGGTCAGGAGCTAAGTCTATCCTCTGTAAATCAGGCATTTATGGAAAACCAGTCTCAGTTCTTAAGTTCCATGCTTCTAAAGGCACGTGAGGTTCTCTATTTCATGTCTTCCAGTTTCATTTTAGATGGAAATCCTTCCACAAACCTATTTTTTCCCTTAATGGTTTTTCCTAGTTGTTTCAACACTATTTACTGAAGAACTAACTTTTTGGTGGTGATTATAGTGTCACCTTTATATCCTAAACTCCCATCTACACTTTAGTCTGTTTCTACATTTCTTTTTTGATACACTGATTATTTGCAGACAGTATCTCACTGTTTTAATTATACTGTTATAATATCTCTGATATCTTAGCACTAGTCCTCATAGATAGCTTAACCAAGGGAGAACTGTCATGTTTACAATGTCAAGTCTCTGAGGATGTGTCAAGCCTTTTTTTTTTTTTTTTTTTAAGATTTTATTATGAGAGAGAGGAGAGAGAGACAGCATAAGTGGCAGTGGGGGGTGGGTGGGAGAGGGAGAAGCAGGCTCCCTGCTGAATGTGGAGCTGAAAGTGGGGGGGCCTCCACAAGGAGGGTGGATCGATAGGGTAGGGAGGAGGCTTAATTTCACAACCTTGAGATCACAACCTGATCTGAAGGAGATGCTTAACCAACTGAGCCACCCAGGTGTGCCTGTATCATGCCTTTTCATGTCTTATATCTTTTAGTAATGTTTTCAAGTTTTCTTCAAAAAAAAAAAATCTGGATATTTAATCTTTTTTTTGTGGTTATTATTATAAATGGGGCCTTTTTTTGAATTGCAACTCCTAGTCAGTAGTTGCTTATAAAAAGCAATAGACTTTTACATATTAATTTCGCTCCCAGCCACCTTATTGAATTGTCTTATTTCTGTATATTTTGTAATAGCTTTCCCAATAGGTCCTTTGGAGTTTTCTGTATCTTCAATCATATTATCTGCAAAAGTGGTAATTTTATCACTTCCTTTTCAAATTTTATAGTTCTATGTATTCTTTTTCTTACATACATATTTTGTTAGAACCTCCAGAATAAGAAGTGTGGATGTTCTTATTTCTGATGTTACTCCACACGTCTATTTCCTGCTTTGTTTTCTGTTGCATTCTTTTCAAATGAAAATCTTATGTAGGATAATTATTTTATCTTTTCTTTTAAATCTTTGCTATATCTGAAAATTTTTTTAAATTTATTTTTATTTTTATTTATTTATGATAGTCACACAGAGAGAGAGATAGAGAGAGAGAGAGGCAGAGACATAGGCAGAGGGAGAAGCAGCCTTCAGGCAGGGAGCCCGACGTGGGATTCGATCCCAGGTCTCCAGGATGGCGCCCCAGGCCAAAGGTAGGCGCCAAACCGCTGTGCCACACAGGGATCCCTATATCTGAAATTGATAGGATGACATTCTAGTCAGGAGAGAGAAACAAAGTGAATGAGTAAATTATGTAATATTTTAGATGGTAAGTACACTGGGAAACAACTCAAACAGGGTGCAGGGGAAGAAAAAATTTCCCTCTTCCCTTCTGGATTCCTTGGCTGGTCTAATAATAAAATAGACCTAAGACATATTGACAAGAGAAAAACTAATTTAATTTCATACATACAAGAGCCGCATTAAAAGGGTGACTCAAAGAAGTGACCAAAGCAGGAAGCCTTTAAACCTTTTAGACAAAGAAACAATACATTTATAAAAAATTAACAAGACAAAGGGGTTTGAGCTTGGGGGTAGTGAATAGGTAAAGAAGTAAAAAGGTTTGTTTATATAGTCTCTAGCCCTAAATCCCATCTCTGGTCATATGGATGTCTTCTAACCTCCTAGTACAGGGAGGACACCTTTCACGTGGGAGATTTATAATCTCCTTTCAGAGGGACAGAGAAGGGCCAGTGTTCTTGCATTTGCTGTTTGTTTCTCAAGAATCTTTATTTCAAAATATTCAGTAAGCCAAAGTGGCATACTTTGGGGTAAAAGAGTATAAACCCCTATAAGGGTAAGGGGCTAGAAAGTGCTGAGTGTGGGAAAGGCTGTAATTTTAAATAGTGGGCCAGAGCAGGCCTCACTGAGAAAGTAACACTAACGAAGACTTGAAGGATGAAGGGTATATGGGAATTAATCATTCCAAGTAGACAGAACAGCAACTGCAAGGGTTTGAGGTGGGGATGGACTTCACAATAGAAAAACCACAATATAACTGAAACAGAGTACATAAAGGAAGAGTAGGAAGAGATGAGTTAAGAAGGGTGGGAGGAGGAGCAGATTTTCTAGAGCCCTGGACGTCACCGTCAGGCTTTGGTTTTACTGAGATAGGGAACCATTAAACCATTAGAGTAACATGATCTGATGGATATTTTAGAAGAATCTCTTTGCTACTGTATTAAATACCGATGTTTTGGGAGTGTGGGGGGAGGGGATTGTGGCGGTTAGAAGCTAAAACACCACTTAAGAGACTATTACAAAAATCCATGTAAAGATGATGGATTCTGGATCTGTTTTAAAGGAAAAGCCAGCAGGATTTGCTGAGAGACTGTGGGATGTCAGGGGTAGAGGAACCATCACTGTGGAGAGACAGAGAAGGCTGTGAAGGACATCCCAGCTTTGGATATGTTATGTTTGTGAGATGTCTTGGACATTAATTAGAGCTCTAGATGAGGCAGCTAGGTATATGAGTCTAGAGTTCAAGAAGGTACACATTTGGGAGTTGCCAGCTTGTAGACTGTACTAAAGCCACAAGATTACCAAGAGAGTGAGTACTGATGGAGAAGAAAGAGACCCAGGGATTGAGCTGTGGTGTACAATAAGAAAAGGAACCTGCAAAGGACACAGAACAAGAAGCCAATGAGTTTGGAAAACAAGCACGAGTTTGCTGTGTCTTGAAAGCCAAAATGAAGAAGATGAATCCTGGAAGAGTGCTCAGCTGAGTCTACTCCTGCTGATGGGCTTAGGAAGAGGAGACCTATGCATCCATTCCTAGCTCAAGCCACACAGAAGGGTGTTCTTGGTAACCTTGAGAACAGTTTCAGTGTAGTAATAGGGTGAAAAGTGAGACTGGATTAAAAATGCAGAGAGAATTAGAGACAGCCTTCCTTGGTTTACAAATGAAGCTATTTTCCTTATGGAACCTAGGGCATGTTTAGAGATTTTTGTGATTTGTGATTGTCATTTATTTAATGTCTGTTTCCTTAAAAATGTAAGACCTATGAAACCATCTCTGATCAAGTTGTGAAGTCCCTAAAGTAAGTCTTTCTGTAAAAAGGATGGGGAAAGAACATAAAGTTCATTTCATTTGCCATTTGGTTTTCTGGATGGTGCAGTACACAGAAGTTAAAATTTCTCCGTAAGTCATATTAATGTAAGAATGCTCCATGAGGTCTAATTTACAGAAGAATAATCAAACTTATCAAACCCAATGGTCGGTTTCCTTGTCTGTGTTCACTTTGATCTTCCTTCCCTCTACTCCCACCTCCCACACCATCATTAGAATGTAGACTCCACAAGAACAGGAACCTTCACTGTCTTATTGATTCCTGAACTCCCAGGACCTAGAATACGCTCTGGCACATGGTCAGTTCTCAATGAAATGCTAAGTGTTCAATGAAATGAAACACATGGTATGGAGACATTTTTGGCTGTAACAGCTGGGGGTGCGCAGGGGCATCCAAGAGCCAGAAATACCAATTAAGCTTCCTAAAATTCACAGGACAGCTCCTCACAGCAAAGATAATCCAACCTGAAATGTCCATAGTGCCAAGGTTGGGGAATGCTGCCTTAGAGCAAAAAGAAGTTGCTTGATTCACTTATGACTTGGGTTTGAGTCCCTGGAAGAAGAGCAGAGCCCGCAGCAGAAACCTGGGTATATTAAAATTCACTCACGACACTGCTGGCTCTCACACAAGAATGCATCAGGCGTGGCTTTTAGAGATTCAATTTTGTGAACTCAAAGCAATGAAAGATTTCCAAGAAACATAAACTGAGGACTATCCTTATATCGAAAGGGATATTATATTTAAGAAAAAGAATATCCCAGTAGAATAATAAGAAAAAGACCTGATCTATACACATCACAAAAGACAGATAAAAGGCCAAGGAATATGGAGGAAAATGCTCAACTTCATTAATATTTAAGGAAATGCAATGTGCAACAATGATGTATTTTTTAATCAGATGGGCTAGACTTGAACAGACTGATAACAGCCACAACGGGTGAGAGTAGGGGGACGATAAGCACTGTTGGTACAAGTCCTTGGTAGCAGGATTTCAAATTATTTTTCTCCTTATGTTTTTCAATATTGCTCTTTTTAAAAAGGGAGCTTTTAACTTTTAAGTCACAATGCTATTGTCATCTGAAACAAAATCCTCCAATTATAGAAATATATGTATTCCATGTATATACATATATACTCTTTAAAAAAATAGATTTTATTTATCTATTAGAGAGAGAGAGGGCAGGGGCAGAGGGAGAAGCAGGCTCCCCACTGAGCAGGGAGCCGGCTGCAGGGCTCCATCCTAGGACCGCGGGATCATAACCTGAGCTGAAGGCAGACGCTTAGCCGACTGAGCCCCCCAGGCGCCCCCCCACACACATACTCTCAAAAAAATGTAGCTATACCTCCTAGTTCAGGGCCAAATCTTTCTGCCACGGAGCCTTCCTCCACATTGTACTATAATCTGATCCTCTTGAAAATAACACTGACCCTGTCACTTCCTTGCTTGGCACTCGCCGGTGGACCATGTTTCAGGGCAGGCCCCTCAGCGAGACCGCATGGGGCCCCTCCCCAACCGGACGGTCTTCTGTCCCCATGTCCTCCCTCACACTTTGGGTTCAACTTTACTACCTAGTGCTGCTCCTGGCCTTTGTCCCTGCTTTCTTTACTCCTTAGCCTGCCCAGAACCCCCACAGCCCCTTCCTTGGGGAGGGCACCCTGACCCAAAGTGCCTAAGGCCCCGGGCTTCCAGCCGTTATTTCACCCAGCGTGGAGCTTAGCCATCCTAGTGCTCTTCCTCCGTCCACACCAGGGTCTCCTTAGTTTTTGTATCTGCTGTGCTTGCTCACCGAGAGCCTGGTGAATAGAATGCTTGACATTTAAAGTGCTTTGCTCATGACCCGGTCTTCCTAGTTCTGATACTTCGTTTCACTTTTCTTATTGTTTGATATGTGCATTATTGACTTTGGAAAAGTTTGTGGTCATACAGACACCATACATCAGAATCTGAGTATCCTAACTTTATAAACTCTTTCCGTAAACCAAAGTTCATCCTATAAACCTTAGAAACTGACTATAGATCCTAACTGAGTTTATTTTTTAAAAGATTTTATTTATTCATGAGAGACAGAGAGAGAGAGGGAGAGAGACAGGCAGAGGGAGAAGCAGGCTCCCCGCAGGAAGCCCAAGGCAGACGTTCAACCACTGAGCCCCCGAAGTGTCCCTCAACTGAATTTAAAACTAAGTAAGAATCATCTACCACTGGTGTTTTCCTTTTGAAAAGGAACATAGCTAAAGGCTATTGGGAGGACTGGGCCCTCAGAGGGTGTTCCCCCTCCTCTGTCCTTGGAGGCTGTGTTCAGCTCCCTATGGTCACCGGGGAGCTGAGGACACGGCATTGGGAGAGCGATGTGCCCTGGGGGCTCTGGACCGCACATGTGACAGGACCCAGTACAGGCCGCTATAGAGATCTGCCCGCCTGCAGCCACTCCACACAGGCCCTGGCTCGAGGTTCCCGTGTGTATTAGGCCTGCGGCCTATAGGCCTGGGGGTCTGGCCCTTTCTCGGGTCTGCCCCATCCCTCCAGGTACGAGGGCCAGTTTGAGATGACGCCCAGAAAGCTCCTGCGGAGGCCGCAGATGCAGTTTATAGCCTCTTCCACAACACAGAGACAGATTTCCAGAGAAGGCAATGGTTTTGAGATAATACTTAGTAAAAAGGAAGGTGAGGGGAGGAAAAAAAAAAAAAAAGAAGAAGAGAGGGAGGATAAGTCAGGAAACTTGAATACAATCTGAATTTTAAAAATACAATTTTGTGTTTAATTTGTGAGTGTCATCATTTTGGGGCCTCAAGGGGATTGTCTGCGGGCGACACGCCATCACTTTTACCTTAGAAGACAAAATGTAGAAGGTCCCAAAGATCTGAAGGTAACTGGTGTTCGCCCTCCTAAGGACCTGGATGTGACCGAATGACTGCACCCCCTGAGAAATACCTGTGTATACCTAGGGTTTTCAGATGAGATCTTGATTATTCAGTTAATGACCCACATACATAATCACAAATGTCCCCTCCCTCCGCTCCTATGAAGCTTCCTAGGGCAGTATATAGAGGTGCTAACGCAAATGGATAAAGGGGCAGACTGGGAAAACCGAGGAAGAATGATGCCCTTTACTTACAAAAATGCTTCATTCCACCTGGAGAATTAGATATAATTAGTATCTATATAAGTTTATATGACAATTTATTCTCATAATTTGAAAGTATACTCCAAGGGGGGACTGGCTGGCTCGGCTGGAAGGGTGCGTGACTCTTGATCCCTGGGTCAAGTTCGAGCCCCACATTGGGCATAGAGATTACTTAAATAAATAAAGTAATAAAGTAGAATTTTTCCTTTTTAGACCCTCTTAGAGCCACTGAACCTACCTTTCTTGATCTAATCAAGGGATAGTCAATACTGAAGCACATGGCAACTCCTTGAAGAAGGATTAAAATAAAGGGAAAGAAAAAAAAAAAAAGGGAAAGTTCTCAGGTTTTCTCTCGGGTATTTCTGTTGCCAATGGAAGGTGCTGCTGATACAACGGGCAGCATTGGTCAGTCTGACCCTGGTCCGAGCGATCTTGATTCTCTTATTTGTGGAGAATGAAAAGCTGTAGGTGTTTGCATAGTGAATCACCTAGTGAGACAGGCCCTATGGGGAGGAAATTCTTCATAAGAGCTACAGGGCCAAGCTGTAATCCCACAGCACACAAGCAGGTCGGGTACATGGTGAGGCTCCGCAGGGCAAAGAAAACATTATTTAACCACAAAAAATAATGACTCCTCCCATCAGTTTAAGAGTGGAAAGAACTTATTTGATCAAACCCCTTGTTTAAAACAGATGATCCTGTCAATCTCCTCCATATAAGCAGCCAAGTCATTCCAGGGCTCTACGGCCTGCGGAAGCAGCACTGCTTGAGACCAGGCTTAATCATACCTCTGATCCTCGGATGAGCCAGACGGTAAAGGACTTCAAAATGTGCAAAAAGAGACGTCCTCCCGGAGCATTGGAGCATCCAGGCTCTGTGAAGCACCTTTCAGGTGACCCACGAGTCCCACCTGCTCAACAGCCCCACAAGGAGAACACAATTCAGGTTTCAAATAAGAACCATCAGTGGCATCCAGTGGCATCCGGCCCAAACTGCCACCCGCTGGGCCGGCTTGTCAGGTGGTCAGTGGGCCCCGCTCCCTCTGCAGCCGCTGGCCTGGCCAGGCCCTCATGCTCTACTGGGCGGAGAGTCCCCGGAGGAAGTGAACGTCAGCAAACCGCTTACTCAGCAGGGCGTTGTGTCGCTTCAGGTGGGCGATGACGTCTCCCTGCTTTTCGACGATGTCTTCCAGGCTTGAGACGGTCCTGCACAGAATCAACACGGTGACGGGTGGCACCTGCCAACCAGTGCTCAGTAGTCTCTGCAAAGGGGTTCCTCCCAGCTTGCAGAGCACTGCGCTGTATTTGGGACCTTCTCCTTGACGTCGTAAGCCAAGGGAAATACTCCAAAATGAGATCCTTTCGTTAGACTTTGTTTTATCACAGTTGAATGGGAGTAAGCAAGTCAAACTGAATTCTAAAGGCACATCTGCACAACTATAAACGAGCAGTGGAATGTTTTCTAGATTTCCGGGGGCGGGGTGGGGAGCCCTACAATTCTTTTTTTCTAGTCTTTCATTCCTCCCCCCCCCCCACTCAACGCTTACCTGAATCCAGTCTCCGAGGTGATATTGCTGGGGTAAGCATAGATTTTTTCCTCTTCAAGTACATCCGGCTGTGGTTTGGCTTTATTAAATTTTCGAATTTTCACTAAAATAATAAAGTCATCATTGTCAGGTTATCTAATCACGAAAAACATTTTTTTGCTCCCGTTTATTCAAATTACATTAATTGGCCATGCTTTTCAAGTAAGTTAATATGGACAAAAATGCTTCATAAGGTGAATACACAGGTTTGTTTATGGATTTACTCAAACCTTTGAAAGTCTATGTGCCAGGCCTGTACTAAACACTGGGAATCCGGACAGTATCATTGTTGATAATAATAACAGCTATGAATTTTTTTGGGTGAATTTAAAACACAGAAGGCACAGGTGAACTATTGTGTATGGATTGCCTCATTCAGTTCTCAGAACTACCCCCTGAAGTGGATGCCCTTATCGCTCCGGCTTTATAAAATAAAATGAAGCCCAGGAAAGTTAAGTAAGTAGCCACATTTCTTTTTTCTTTTTTCTCTTTTCTTCTTTCTTTCTTTCTTCTTTCTTTCTTCTTTCTTTCTTTTTTCTTTTTTTCCTCCTCTTTCTTCTTTCTCTTTTCTTTCTCTCTTCTCTCTCTTCTTTCTTTCTTGATTTTATTTACTCATCCATGAGACACACAGGCAGAGGGAGAAGAACAGGCTCCTTGCAGGGAGCCCAATATGGAACTCGACCCTGGACCCCAGGGTCATGCCCTGAGCCAAAGGCAGATGCAGCTGCTGAGCCACCCAGGCATCCCAGTAGCCAAGATTCTAATCCAGGAATCAGGACTTTGAAACCTCCAATGTTGACGCTACCCTATAAAAAGAGCGACTAGTCCAGGGTAAAATACAGATGATACGTCTACAATTCAAGACAGTATGAAAAGAACCAAAATCAAAGCTTGTACAAGGAGCTGTGACATCTTGGAAAGCAGCCCCTTAACTCAGTAGGAGTGAGAAGGGAGGGCAGGTCATGGAGGAGGAGGATGGTAGGGCTTGAGTCCAGCCTTGAGGGAAACGTGAGAACTAACCGCACAGACTAGGGAGGTAGAGAGGAAGGGTGTTTTTAGTGTGAGAAGAGCCTGAGCAAATACTTAGGACCTCGAGAAGGTGTGTGTGTGTGCATAGGGTGGAAAGGTAGGCAGGGAAGACCTGAGGGACTGGTGCCACGCCGAAGCACTGAGGTTTAGTCCCGAGAGTAAATGGGAGTCACCGAAAGGAGCTCACCACCCCTCACCACCAAGGGCAGGGATGAGTAGGGCCAGCTCACGGAAAGTCTTTTATTTCAGATTTTTCCTCCCTAGACGTTTAGAAAACTCTGAACGGGTAAGTTGTTCACGATCAAGAGTTACCTATGAATTACACTGAAGAGAAGGAATACGGATTAAGAAGACAGAGGAAGGGAGGCGAGTAGTGTGCCTACTGGACTCAACCCCGCGGGATGTGATGAGCATGGCCGTGGCAGGGACAGAGGAGAGGAGATGGATGGGGAGGCAGGCCAACTGATGGGAGATATAGGGTGGAAGGAAGAGCCTGGGACGGCAAAAAAGGTCTCTGAGTTAGCAAGAGGTGGGGCTGGCACGGCTGGCTGAGATGGGGAGGATGGACAGGATGGTGGAAGGTTTGGAAGAAGAGAAAGGTGTTCCGGTCACTTCTGTCTTGCTGGTGGCCTGAACACTTGGATGGAAAGTATCACTTAGCAGGTGAACATAAAGCTTAGGGTGGCTCTGCTCACCTGGGAGCTGCCCACGAGGGCGCAGATGGTCATTTTTAGTAGCAGAATGAGAAAGGACGAGGGGACGCAGAAACCCACCAGTAATAAAGAGGTGGGGAACCATCTGCTAAAAGGGAATGAAGGGGGATCCCTGGGTGGCTCAGCAGTTTGGCGCCTGCCTTTGGCCCAGGGCGCGATCCTGGAGACCCGGGATCGAATCCCACGTCGGGCTCCCTGCATGGAGCCTGCTTCTCCCTCCTGTTTCTCTGCCTCTATGTCTATCATGAATAAATAAATCTTTAAAATAAATAAATAAAAGGGAATGAAAATCAATCTCTACAGTGGTAGGAGGAGAACCAGGAAAGCGCCATCAAGGCCCCGCGCCAGGAAGCTGACAACCCACAGAGGACCCCGGTGCGGCCGTTCAGAGGCCACCGACGAGCTGGGCGGTTTGTGGGGATACATGATGCAACGGACCGAACCGCGCTCCCCCAAAGTGACACGTGCCAGCCCTCGCCCCCAATGTGACTGACTGGGACCAGGGCTTTTAGTGAGGTAACTAGTGTCACAAGAAGCGACAAGGGTGGGGCCCCTGATGTGATGGGAGAGGCCAGGATGCGCTTGCACAGGCGAAGGTCCCGGGAGGATACAGCCAGAGGGATACAGCTCCAGAGGAGAGGCCTCGGGACCCTGGATGTGCGGCCTCGGGACCCTGGACATGCGGCCTCAGGACCCTGGACATGCGGCCTCTGGGATTCCGGGGCACCCGACCGGCAGGTGCGCCCACAGACCGCACGTCCGGATAGCCGTCCATGGCCCGGGCCCTGCCCCGCCTGGGTGAGGACTCTGGCACCTGCTGGGACAAGCCATCTCCGGAGAGGAGGCTCCATGGGGACAGGAGGCCAGGGCTGCGGTGGCGACTGCCAGCCCAGCACCACCGTGGCCACTGTCCGTGCAGCATGAGTGAGCTAGTGTGTGCCACGCGGGGGCTGAGGGGCCGGGCCGATCCCCGCTGCACAGGTGTTCAAAGCTCCACATGCCGTTCTTCCCTTTTGCACATCAGCTTTCCGGGTGATACGTGTCCCGCATTCGTCCATGTAAAGCGCAAGTGCCATGGTTCAGCATAGGACCGGGTTGTGCAACCACCTCCAGCCACTTTCAGAGCATCTTCTTTGTTCCAGGAAGTGAGCCGGCACCCACTGGCCGTCCTTCCCCATCTGCCCCCTGCGCCCTGGCTCCAGGCAACCCCCGTCTTACCTCCTGTCCCCACGCTGCCCGTTCTGGGTGTTTCACACAGTCCTCGTGAGGGCTGCTCGCCCGCAGCGCCCGTCTCCAAGGGCCATGCGTGTTGGGCACACAGCAGCACGTCACTCCGGGTACCCGCTCCTTTCGAGGACCGGATAACATTCTACCGTATGGACCCAGCACGTTGTGCTGATCTAGCCCTAATATATCCTAACACTAGACCGTTTCCACTTTGGGCCATTATGGACACTTCTTTGAACAACTGTATGGTTTTGTGGAGATGCGGACGTTTCCGGTTGTCTTGGGTTTATATGCAGGAGTGCAATGGCTGAGTCACATGATACGCACCTTGTGTGGCACGGCCAGGCTCACCTATGATTCTAATGTGCACGCTCAGCTGACTCCTAGGCTCAAGAAGTTTAAGAAGAGGTTAAAAGTGAGAAATTTGGGAGATTTGTGCAGGGCCCGTTAGGAAGGACCGGGAAGAAGCAGGCCGTACGATGCCGTATGATGCCAAGAGACGTGGTGTGCACCCTGCCGAGATGCCCTTGCCTTCCGGGTACGGCAGGGATGTTGGAGACGAGGAGCTCCTCGTGGCTTCCCGTGGCCCAGACACACTTGAGGTGCTACGGCTCCGGGGTTAGGGGAGATGGACGGAGGCCTGGGGCTCCCTCCAGCGGGTCAGGGAGGGCCCGGAGCGAAGGCGGCTATGGGGCCCCGGGGCGGGCAGGAAACCGGGAAAGCCCGAGGCCCAGAGCAAGAGGGGTACGTTTCCAGGAGGTCAGTCGTGTCAGATGCCATCTGGGGAAGATGAAGGCCGAGAATCGACCGACTCGTGATGGCCGCCGGTGAATGGGAGTTTTCCTGTTCACATCCTAGCTGGCTCTCTCAAATGGCCTCCTTCGCATCAGAATTCCTGAACAAAGGAAGAAGCCTGGAACACACGTAAGCTTCTTGAAGTGGGGGACAGGAAATAACAGCTCTACGGCATTCAGGTGCAAGCCAGGGGACAGAACTAAGAGACGCATCACAGTCTGACACAATAAAAAGGCCTCTGTGGCCTTTAAAATAGATTCGATTGAACACATTCAGCATTTTCTCGATCAAAGTCAGGCAATATCACCAATTCAAAGCACTCTTTCCATCGTAAGCCAAGGAAAGCAGGCATGCTAGGACGTCAAAACACGGAAAAGGGCAGGTGCGCTTGGTCACCGCTTCCATTCTAGCCCGAATCTCTCACAGCTTCAGAGCAGTTGTACCGGCTGCTGGAAGGCTGATAACTGGGTGGCGTTAATTGCATCATCTTTTATTTACCCCCCCCCTTTTTTTTTTTTTTTTTTTTTTTTTTTAGAGATTTTACTTATCCATTTCAGAGGGTGGGGAGAGGGAGAGCGAGTGCGAGTTGGAGGAGGGGCAGAGGGAGAAGTGCCCCCCCCCCACCATGAGCAGCGAGCCCATGGGCTAGACCCAGGGCCCTGGCAGACAGGCAGACACCCAACTGACTGAGCCACCCAGGCATCCCTTTGGCTTACTTTAAATGAACAGAGCTAATCGAATTTAGTAGGTCAAAACTGTTTCAAGTTTTATTTTCCTAGTTTTCCCCTGTAGAGGTAGTAAAGCAAATTAGTGCCCAACAAGAAGGGTCCATCTTGTTTTCTAGAGGTTAACTACTTAAAATGCAAATACGCTAGTCAAGGTCAGGTTATAATTAGTATATCAAAGAATCATGTCCTAAAGAATCACTTTCAATGTTATCAAAACTCATTATCTTTTCAAATCATTTCAGTATGGAGAAACATGAAAAGTCCATACATTGGGGCCCAAGCTTATATTTTCTACGACACTGAACAAAAGCAACATTTGTCTCTAGAAGCTACTCCCTAAATCTCTCCTGTCAAAACCGCAATACATTTAAAGGCACATTATAGAATTTAAAAAGTTAAGCCTACTCTTAAGGATGTGGAGGTAAAACAGACATACTTCGATCTTCCAAAGAAATTCAATATTTGCGGCAACCCTAAGTTTATAAATTATATTATAAACCCTTCCTATGTAAACCGTCCATGTATTTTGAAAGTCGGAATTAGCAATTATCAGGTTTTCTTACAGTAGGGAAACATATTCACTTAAGATTTAATGGTGTTTTTATTCAGATATAAATTTTAATATTAATGAAATATGTTACTAAGTCTTCACATATAGAATAAAGCAATTTTTTTTAAAAGACTATTTCTTTGACACACACACACACACAGAGAACAAGCATAAGTAGGGGGAGCAGCAAACAGAGATGGAGAAGCAGGCTCTGCACTGAGCAGGGAGCACGATGGGGATTTGATCTTAGACCCTGGGATCTTGCCCTGAGCCCAAGGCAAATTCTTAACTGACTGAGCCACCCAGGTGCCCCAATTTCCCCTTACACGGTCCTTGGAATGTTCCTAAGTCCTGCTACGTCATAGAGCATTCGATAGGTACTACAGAAAATACCTCACTACCAGAAGGCTTGCACCCTTTCTAATAAATAAAAGTAGGGGATCCCTGGGTGGCTCAGTGGTTTAGCGCCTGCCCTTGGCCCAGGGCGTGATCCTGGAGTCCCGGGGTCAAGTCCCATGTCGGGCTCCCGGTGCATGGAGCCTGCTTCTCCCTCTGCCTGTGTCTCTGCCTCTCTCTCTCCATGTCTATCATAAATAAATAAATCCTAAACAAACAAACAAACAAATAAATAAATGTAGTAGAGCTACCGTAAAATAACATGGTAAGTGAATGCTATATTCAGAGCTAAACTATCTCATTTACAGCATTTGACAGAAGTGTTGTAGAATGGAACTGATCTCAATCAACAAAGTAATTTAATATTCGTTTGTCACATGGTAGCAAGCTATTTCTTATATGCAGAAAAATTAACCTTTAAAACTAAAGTCTCGGCAGCCCAGGTGGCTCAGTGGTTTAGCGCAGCCTTCGGCCCAGGACGTGATCCTGGAGACCCGGGATCGAGGCCCACGTCGGGCTCCCTGCATGGAGCCTGCTTCTCCCTCTGCCTGTGTCTCTCTGTCTCTCTCTCTCTCTGTCTCTGTGTCTCTCATGAATAAATAAATAAAATCTTAAAAATAAATAAATCTTAAAAAAAAAAAACCCAAGTCTCATTCTTTTCTAGGAAGTTTAGTGGGTGATATACATTTTTTTTAAGTGAGGTACAGAATGCAATCTCCATAATTTGGCTCATTGTTAGCTAATAGCTACAGAAAAGTTTATAAAGGTCAATCAATAATGTGACATTCACATTTATAAACTAGTTACCCCATTCATATTCTAAATGCTCTTCTAGGGATCCCTGGGTGGCACAGCGGTTTAGCGCCTGCCTTTGGCCCAGGGTGCGATCCTGGAGACCCAGGATTGAATCCCACATCGGGCTCCCGGTGCATGGAGACTGCTTCTCCCTCTGCCTATGTCTCTGTCTCTCTCTCTCTCTCTCTGTGTGACTATCATAAATAAATTAAAAAACAAAACAAAACAAAAAAAACTAAATGCTCTTCTATAGGCCTAAGGAGATGCACCAAAAAAAAAAAAAAAAAAAAATCAGTAAAATGAAACATGAGTTGAGATCCACAGGACTTTATCTTTCATAAGTAGAGAAATGACTCTCTTTTAAAATGCATAGAGGAGATATTTTATTGTCACAAAATAACTGTTATGCAGCGGCAAAAAATTAGCTAGTATTTTGGACAGACGTACTATATGCCAATATTGCAGCAGGAATGAAATCTAGATTTTTCCAGGGCTTGAATTCTTTTCTGTCAAAAGTATCCCTCCATCTATTTTTCATGTTTACATATCTAAAGCTTACTTTATTATTTTTTTTAAAGATTATTTATCTTAGTGTGTGCAGGGGGAAGGGCAGAGGAAGAGGGAGAAAGAATCTTCAAGCCCACTCCCTGCTGAGCTGAGCGTGGACCCCGATAGGGGCTCATCCAGGACTCTGAGATCAGAACCTGAGCTGAAATGAAAAGCTGGCCACTTAACCAACTGAGCCACTCAGGCGCCCCCAGTAAAGCTTACTAGAATCTTACCACTGGGGTGCCTGGGTGGCTCAGGTGATGACCCCAGGGCCCTGGGATAGGCCCACACTGGGCTCTGGGCTCAGCAGGGGGTCTGCTTCTCCCTCTGCCCCTCCCATTCTCTCTCTCAAATAAATAAACCTTAAAAAAATTTTATGGGGCAGCCTGGGTGGCTCAGCGGTTTAGCACTGCCTTCAGCCCAGGGAGTGATCCTGAAAACCCGGGATTGAGTCCCATGTCAGGCTCCCTGTACGGAGCCTGCTTCTCCCTCTACCTGGGTCTCTGCCCCTCCAGCCCCCTCTGTGTCTCTCGTGAATTTAAAACAAAACAAAAAAAATCTTAAAAAATTTTTTATCACTGAGAGTTGAGACAGAGACAGAGAGAGACAAACAGACTGGCCCTCAGACAGCCCTAAATTTAGAAAATAAGTTCCTAAATGGTTGTCTTAGAGCAAGTCTGGGCTAAATGCAGTTTGCATGCATTCTTTATTTACTTAATCTGTATTTCATCATTTCAAATTTAAGTGCCAGGCTTACATCTCAGTTGCCTTTGATAAACCAAACGTTTGTGGATCTTTTCATTTTTGTTGTGTTTACTTTTCGGATACAAGGCGTCACTTGACAAAAATTTGTTGACACAAATTCAGAAACAACTCACTGGTATTTTGTGATTCTCACCTGTGTAGATGAGCAGACAGGTCAGGGAACAGAGCAGTTCCAGGGCCAGGATGGCCAGGACGAGGGTAAAGATACAGCCGGGCGGGCGCGGGGAAGGAGTGCTGCACGCTCAGCACCAGGAGGAGAGCCGTGCTGCCTGCGGACGAGGAGCGGAGAGGGCGCGCGGTCAGCGGCGGCCCACAGGTGCACGCCCCCCCGCCCAGCGGAGCCCACAGCAGGTGCACGCCCCCCCCCCCCCACATGAGCCCGCGGCAGGTGCACGCCCCACCCCATGTGAGCCCGCGGCAGGTGCACGCCCCACCCCACATGAGCCCGAGGCAGGTGCACGTCCCCCACGTGAGCCCGCGGCAGGTGCACGCCCCACCCCATGTGAGCCCGCGGCAGGTGCACGCCCCACCCCACATGAGCCCGAGGCAGGTGCACGTCCCCCACGTGAGCCCGCGGCAGGTGCACGTCCCCCACGTGAGCCCGCGGCAGGTGCACGCTCCCCAGCCCCTCCGCGGAGCCCGCGGCAGGTGCACGCCCCCCCACATGCCGAGCCCCCCCAGCGCAATCAGCCAAGGCCGCTCCTTGAGGACGAAGCCCACACGGCCCGCAGCTGACGATGCCCCACGAGACAATCACATAAGACGCCGGATTTTCTTAAAGAAATGATTGTTACTATTTCTGTTTTATAAAATAATTGACGACGGCCTGGCGGCCAGGGACCGCGGCCCCGGCGCATGGACAGTGTCGGGTGCGGTTGTCCCTGGGAACCCCGGTCCACACCCCCCCGCCCCTGCCGCACCCCTGGAACCTGGGCCCGCCTGCGCCCAACCTCGGGTCCGCAGGGCGGCGTCACCGGGTGGCCTGGCTCAGGTCTGCCCCGCGGGCTCCCGGCCCCCGCCCCCAACCCCGAGGGCCCCGCGGCCTCCGAAGACCTCTGGCCTCCTTCCTCGGACTTGGGGGCAGCGGCACAGGAGGAAAGGAAGGGCCCGAGTGGGGCGGCTGGCGGGGCTGTGGCTGCAAGGGCCGGGGGGACTGCCTGGAGGAGGCGGCGTCCACGAAGGGCCGACAGTGAACTGGGGTCATAGCTGCGAGGGCCTGGGGGGCTGCCTGGAACCTGGCCACGGCTGCAAGGGCCCGGGGGCCGCCTGGAGGAGGCGGCGTCCACGACAGCCCCACAGCAGAACCAGGCCACAGCCAGCTGCTGGCGGCCACCGCGGGTGTGGACACAGTTGTGACCCCCCCCACAGCGGTGTGGGCATCAGGACGGGGCTGGTCACCCCAGGACACCGCCCCAGCCGCAGCCACGACGGTGCCAGGCGCCCAGGCCCCGCGACTCTCAGATGCGAGGCCCAGACCCCGGGCGAGTGGAATCTCGGGGCGCATGGCCCCAGGTCCCTGATTCCCCGGGTCCTGGTCTGAGCGACATGAACGTGACACCATCTGGGGCTGAAGTCGGGGTCCAGTTGCTCGGTTGACACGAGGGGTCCCGGGAGCTAGACCTCGGGCCTCGGGGACCCCAGCTCCAGGGTGGCCCGACACCCAGCTTCCCCGCTCACAAGGCATCGAGGCCTTTAAGGTAAAAAGGCGTTTCTGCTGTGCCCTTTGTGGGAGGAAAGGTTCCAGCGGCACCTGCTGGCCGCGGCCTAGTCGAGCTCCCCCGGGGCGGGGAAGGGGAGCCAGGCTCCAAGATGCTCCCTCCTCTGCTGCAGCCGACCCCGCGGCCCCCACTGACAGCGCCCGGCCTTGAGCAGCCTGCCCCAAGCAGATGTATTAACAGCGCACAGAGAAAAATAAACATTAAATTCCATAGAGCCGTTTTTCTGGGGGGGGGGGGGATTAATTTTGATTTCCAATCTGGTTTCAAAACGTCTGTTTATTCTGGACTCAACCAAAAAGAGGGTCTTTTAAAAGGTAGAGATTTCTAGCACCACGGCAAAAATACCCGAAGAAGCTCAATGTAATTCCATCCAGCCTGTAAAATGTCTGTGACAACAGGGACACCTCGGGGGGCTCGGTCAGTTACATGTCTGCCTGCCGCGGGCTCAGCTCAGGATCCCGGGGTCCTGGATCGCAGCCCTGCGTGCGGCCCCCTGCTCATCAGGGGACTCTGCTTCTCCCCCTCCCCACGCCCCTGCTCGAGCTCTTTCTCACTCACTCTTCCTCAAATGAGCAAAATCTTCAAAAGTAAAAATAAAGGAAACGTTTGCAACGATGAACAAAAGAGGCACGAATGCAGCTAAGTCCCATATGGACTTTCTGATCTCGCCTTCATAAAGTTTTTTCAAGTTTTCCATTTTGCATAATGCACCTTATTTTCTAACAGGCTCTGTCACCACAAGAAAAATACAGCATCTCATGAAAGTGAAGCAATTACGTCCTCTTACCCTACAAGTACCAAAGAGCAGCAGCTCTGCAGCTTCTCGTGATGAAGCAGGCTGCTCCCGTGGAAAGGGCACGGGAGTCCGCGTTAGACACAGGGAGATACGCGTGATGTGGGGACCAAAACGGAAGAAAAATGATTAAATTTCCTTACTACTTACAGCCCATTGACAAGTCCTTGACACAGGCAGAGTGACCTCCCTCTAGGGACGCAGCTGCCTCGATGTTAATACTTTGCTGGCGGTGACGGGTAGTCTTAGCCCGACGCCCAGGGGCCTGTAAGCGACTTTAACAGGAAGGTTCCTTAGGAGACTCCCTTAGGCTCTGGCCTCCAAGACAGATGCTGGCTACCGTCCCCCAAGCACGTGGCCTGCCGATATGCATCTGAGGGTCTCATGACCGAGTTTTTACTAAACAGCAATAAATGACCTTTCTTCTTCTTCTTTTTTTTTTTTTTTAAGATTTTACTTATTTATTCATGAGAGACCCAGAGAGAGAGGCAGAGACACAGGCAGGGGGAGAAGCAGGCTCCATGCAGGGAGCCTGATGCGGTACTCGATCCTGGGACCCTGGGGTCACGCCCTGAGCTGAAGGCAGAGGCTCAACCGCTGAGCCAGCCAGGTGTCCAATAAAAGACCTTTCCTAACAATAGCCAGCCCCCTCAGGATCCTGGAAACCCGGCTTCCAAGATTCTTCAGAGACTTCCGCTCTCCCTAACCCCTCCAACCCGAACGTACATAATGCCCATGGGTCCTGTCCCCCACTGCTTTAATAAAACCACCTTTTTGCACCAAAGATGTCTCAAGAATTCTCAGCGTCAGCTCTGAACCCTAACGTCTTTCCTACATCACACGGACCCCGTGTTCATAATGATGGGGGGCAGGTGGCAGACAATGCCACCCCAAAATATGCTTTTTCCGCAAAAGGATTATTTTTAAGCTGATTATTTTAAGCAGGTGAAGCTCTGAAAGCTGAGTAGAAGTGAAAAGATCTCTTTTGTAAGAGACATTGATGGGGAAAACTACATTTTGTAAGCATGTCCCCCTCTCTGTACCGGGGAGAGAAGGAGGACTTTAAATTTCTAGAAACTATTACCGACTGAGAATGCAGTAATCTGCACAACAATCTTACCCCTGTGGACAGTGCTTTTCCTGGCAGCCTCGCAAAACTCCTCCAACCTCCCCACCCGCCACCGTCTCCACTCTTTAACTGGAGGTGGTGTTTAAGGTGGTGACTTGGCCCATTTTGGAGAGTTGCTCAGTCTTCTTGGTTCTCTCCCATGCGCAGGCTAGTAAACTCCTGGTCGTTTTCCTCTTGTGATACTGTCTTTTATTACAGTGTCTTTATTATCAGCCAAAAATCTACCTAGAAGGATAGAGGTACATTCTTTCCCTCCCCTCCCCTATGATCACAAGCACAGATGTCAACGGAAAATTAAGACTAAATATATTTATTAAAAAAGCTTCAAGACATAAGGTGATCCGAATTTTAGTGGCCACAACACACATCATTCTCACAAAACTGAGAGCATATATTTGATTATAAAGTCAACCGTCACGTTTGCTTTCTGCTGGAATTTCTGCCGCGCAAGCAAGCCACAGACAGACAAGCTGAGCCAGACTCACCAGTGGAGTGGATCAGCAGCGTGAGTCCTTTCAGGTGCCTGGTCGACAGGTAGATCATGGTGTAGCCCGGTTTCTCACTTTGTTGTGGTGATACTGGATGTAGCGCTCAAGAAGGAAATGCAGGATCCACAAGATAACCTTCCCAAGGATTATGACTGTCTGAACTTTCAGTGGGTTGGTATAGTTTCCTGGGCACTTGTCCTCAATTGGATTAGGGTAAGAACAAAGTATACCTGTTAAAAATGCTAAAATGACAAATACAACCTGTGGAAAGGAAAGCAGTCGGATTAAAATTCAATAATTGGAATTAAGAAATGATTATCACCATCCCAGCACATACTCACATACTCCTATCTATGACTTTTGCTATCCTATTTTTATAAATGAATTTTATTTTATTTATTTTAAAAAGATTTTATTTATTTATTCATGAGAGACTCAGAGAGAGAGAGAGAGAGAGAGGCAGAGACACAGGCAGAGGGAGAAGCAGGCTCCATGCAGGGAGCCCGACGTGGGACTCGGTCCCAGGTCTCCAGGATCATGCCCTGGGCCGAAGGCAGCGCTAACCGTTGAGCCACGCGGGCTGCCCTATAAATGAATTTTAAAACAACTTCTTCTTAAAACCATTTTTTACAAACGTTTTTTTTAAACAAAATTTGGAGAAAAATTTGCAGAAATTTTGGAAACAAATCATAAATAAGAAAAGCTACCCCCGGGCAGCCCCAGTGGCTCAGCGGTTTAGCGCCACCTTCAGCCCAGGGCATGATCCTAGAGTCCTGCATCGGGTTCCCTACATGGAGCTTGCTTCTCCCTCTGCCTGTGTCTCTGCCTCTCTCTCTCTGTTTCTCATGAATAAATAAATAAAATCTTTAAAAAAAGAAAAGCTACCCCCAAACCCATCAAATAGTTCATGTTACACAATTTCTTTCCCACTTCTCTTTTATTGAAAAGAGGTAAAAACAGTTAATTTAGTGCATCAAAGGTAATTAAAATCAGGGTTTAAAAAGCTTTACTTCTAGTTTCAGTTTTAAGAGAACAAAAATAGCTATCCAATTAGATTGACAAAAATTTGAGATCGGTGTCAAAATAGAGGCAAATGGACTTTCTCATATATTGCTGACTGGTCTGGGAATAGATGTGGAAAAGAATTTGGAAGCAGCTTGACACAGTACTACTGTCCTAAGGACTCGACCCATTAGAAGTAAAACCATCAGGACAGAGGGTTCTATGGCTACAAATATTACTGCAATATTCTCTGTATTTGCAAAAAACTGCAAAGTGCCCAGGATGCGTGTTCATCCACAGCAGGATGCTTCATAAATTAAGATACATCTACTCCTACAGCAGAATGTTTTTCAGCTATGAAAGAATTTACTAAGTTTCCCTGTATTAATTTGGATGGATGTCTGTATGTTGAGATTTAAAAAAAAAAAGTTGTCGAGTAGTAGTTCAAGGTGTGGTGCACACACCAGCACAATCGGCATCACAGGGGACTCGTCAAAAATGCAAATTCTCAGATCCCACCCCAACCAGCAGAATCAAATCTCTGGAGCATCCGCCAAACAATCTAGTTTAACAAGCTTGCCAGGGAATCTGTCAACATGCTCAGGTTTGGGAAACCCCACTGCAGAGTAATAAATAACTGTATTATCCACCTGGGGGTGGGTGGAAGAATGGGAGAAATCCTTACATATGTGCTAATCTGTGTGTATTTAGGTAGTCTCCATGCCCAGCGCAGAGCCCATCAACACGAGGCTGAACACAGACCCTGAGATCAAGACCTGAGCTGCGATCAAGAGTTGGTCACTTAACAACGGAGCTACCCAGGCAGCCCGTCTTTTGGTATATATTTGTATGATTTTTTTAAAAAAGCAGTAAGATACATCATTTATTAACTCAGGGAGAAGACTAAAGTAGCGAAAAGGGAAGATAGGATTATTTATCTTTGTTTGCTTTGGTAATGTTTTACTTGTTACAATAAGGAAGTTTTTTGGGGCAGTTTCCATAATTGGCAGTTACAGATAATGCTTCTATAAATATTGGGGTGCTTGTTATCCCTTGAATTAGTGTTTTTGTATTCTTTGGGTAAATCCCCAGCAGTGCAACTGCCTGGGTCATAGGGCAGCTCTATTTTTAACTTCTTGAGAAATCTCCAGTTTTCCGGAGCGGCTGCACCAGTTCCCATTCCCACCAACGTTGTAAGAGGGTTCCCTTTCTCCGCATCCTCTCCAACACCTGCTGTTTTCTTGTGTTGTTGATTTTAGCCAATCTGACAGGGTGGAGGTGGTATCTCATTGTGGTTTTTGATCTGCATTATCCCAGACGATCAGTGACGTTGAGCATACTTTTCACCTGTCTGTTGGCCGGCCGTGTGGTGTGTCTTCTTTGGGAGAAATGTCTGTTTGTGTCCTCTGCCCATTTCTTGATTGGGTTATTTTGTTTTTGGGTGTTTGAGATGTATTAAGTTCTTATTATATTTTGTATACTAACCCTTAATTGGTATGTCACATTTACAAAACATCTTCTTTCATCCCATAGGTTGTCTTTTAGTTTTTGTTGATTATTTCCTTTGCTGTGCAGAAGCTTTTTTTTTTTTTTAAGATTTTATTTATTTATTCATGAGAGACACAGAGAGAGAGGCAGAAAACACAGGCAGAGGGAAAGCAGGCTCCCTGCAGGGAGTCTGATGTGGGACTCGAACCCAGGATCCTGGGATCACGTCCTGAGCTGAAGGCAGATGCTCAACCACTGAGCCACCCAGGCGTCCCCAAAAGCTTTTTATTTTGATGTAGTCTCAATATATATATATGTTTTTGCTTTTATGTTTCTGGCCTCAGGAGACATATCTAGAAAAGTGTTGCTATGGTCGATGTCAGAGAAATTGTCTGTGCTCTTTTCTAGGAGGTCTATCGTTTCTGGGCTCCACATTTAGGTCTTAATCCATTTTGAGTCTATTTTTGTGTATGGTGTAAGAAAGTGGTCCAGTTTCATTTCTTTTGCGCAGAGCTGACCAGTTTTCCCCAACATCATGTGTTGGAAGAGACTGTCTTTTCCCCATTGAATATTCTTTCCTGTTTTGTCAAAGATTAATTGATCATATAATTCATTTCTTGGCTCTCTATTCCGTTTCACTGTCTATGTGTCTATTTTTGTGCCAGTACCATACTGTTTTGGTCACCACAGCTTTGTAATAGAACTTGAAGTCTGAGTTGTGATGCCTCCAACTTTGTTTTTTCCTTTTCAAGGCTTAACCTGGCTCTTTGGGGGTTCTTTTGTGGCTCCATACAAATTTTAGGATTGTTTTGTTCTAGCTCTGTGAAAAATGCTGCGGGTGTTCTGATAGGGATTGCATTAAATATGTAGATTGTTTGGGGTAGTACAGACATTTTAACAATATTTGTTCTTCCAATCCATGAGCATGGAATGCCTCTCCATTTCTCCATGGCATTTTCAATTTCTCATCAGTGTTTTATAGTTTTCAGAGTATAAGTTTTTATCTCTTTGGTTAGGTTTATTCCTGGGTATCTTATGGTTTGTGGTTGCAATTGTAAATGGGATAGATTCCTTGATTCTCTTTCTGCTGCTCCACTATTGGTGTATAGAAATGCAACAGATTTCTGCACATTGATTTTGTATCCTGTGACTACTGACTTCGTTTATCACTTTTAGCAGTTTTCTGGTGGAGTCTTTCAGGTTTTCTACATACTAGTATCATGTCATGTGCAAATAAAAGTTTGGACTTCTTCCTGCCAATCTGGATGCCTTTTATTTCTTTTTGTTGTCTGACTGCTGAGGCTAAGACGTCTTAGTATTAGCTAGTATTACATTAAATAGAAGTGGTGAGAGTGGACATCCCTGTCCGTTTTGACTGTAAAGAAGCTTAGTTTTTTCCCCATTTAGGATGTTAGCTGTGGGTTTTTCATAGATGGACTTACTATGTTGAGGTATGTTCCTTCTAAACTGATTTTGTTGAGGAGTTTTTATCATGAAATGGATGTTGTACTTTGTCAAATGTTTTTTTTTTCTGTATCTATTGAAATGATTATGTGGTTCTCATCCTTTTAAAAAAATTAATGTGATGTATTCATGATTTGCAAATATTGGACCATCCTTGCAACCCAGGAATAAATCCCTCAATTGTGGTGAATGATATACATGTATTTGTTGGATTTGGGTTTGCTAGTATTTTGTTGGGGATTTTTGCATCTACGTTCATCAGAGGTATTGGCCTGTAGCTCTCTTTTTTTGGTGGTGTCTTTATCTGCTTTTGGTGTCTGGGTAATGCTGGTATTTTTTCTTGTTTTTTTTTTTTAACACAAGATTTTCTTAGTCCTAAAATTAGGGCAATTAATCCCATAGTATCATAGACAAGCAGTTTAATATAAAAAGTTTTTCAAAATGATATGTGTGCATGTTTGTGTGTGTGTATGTTCGGGGAATATATACACAAAGAGTGTGTTGCACAAATTAAAGAGTATGTTATAAAAAAAGGAAGAAAAAAACAGGCCACAATCCAGGGACCAGGAGGCCACATCTTGCACATGGTGGCACCAGGAAGGAAGTGCTTCAGTTGCTAATCTGGGGATCAGGAAGCCATAGCAGAAGCATACCACCACACTTAATAGATCTGCACAGGGAAGAAGGATGCACCTCTCTCCTCAGGGTATTCAGCTCTGAGTACAAGTCTACACAGTGTGGTGTCACTGGAACAGCATCTGAACAAGTCAATGAGCCACATTCATTTCTCCTCATAAACACTTGGGATTGCTAAGAATTTGCCCTCTTGATTTTTCACATTGTAGCAAAGAAACACATCCTCTAGTGCTTCAGATCTCAACAACCAAAATGGAGATAATTAACAGACTAGATGCAGAGCCATCAATAAGCCTACAAGACCATTTGCACATACAGGGTTTTTTTGTTTTTCTCTCTAGGAGTTTCTTTTTGTGTCTATGTGATTACCTACTAGTTACCTACTAGTTGCAATACATGTGTTTTTAAAAATCCCCCAGATATTTGGGGCACCAGGGTGGCTTACTTGGTTGGGCATCCCACTCTTGATTTCAGCTTAGGTCATGGTCTCAGGGTTGTGGGGTCAAGCCCCGTTTTGGGCTACATGCTGAGCATGGAGTCTGCTTAGGAGTCTCTCTTTCCCTCTCTCTCTGCCTGCCTCCCCCACCATTCATGCTCTCTTCCCAAGGAAAAAAACAAAAACAAAAACCCCAGACATCTGTAATTTTATCATTGCTTAAAATATGGGGCAACACTACTTATTGTTCTGCTGCACCTGATATCCCTGCTTAACATTACTTCCTAAGTGTAGATAAATTGATAAATTTCTGTGTCAACATAGATTTATCTACATCTTTTTTTTAATAACTGAAAAAGTAATATATGCATGTGGTTAAAAAAAAACCTTCAAAAAAAAAAAAAAAACCTTCAAATAGTACAAGAATGCAAATACTAAAATATATCAGGTGCCTTCTACAAGGCCCTCAGTCCTCCACCTCAGTAGCAACTAGTGTTAAAAGGATCTTGCGAATGGTTCTAGAAATTTTCTGTTTATATATGGGAATATACGTGCACACCAGCCCTCTCAATTATCTTTTTAAAACGTGCAAATAGGAACGTTCTGGTGCACACTTGCCGTAAATCTGTGTTTGTAGACACTCAACAATGTAAGTGTGAAGGCTAGTCTAATTAATATATACACGTCCACCCTGTTTCTTTTTCAAATGTTGCAGAGCGCTCCTTCATATGGATGGGTCATACAAAGTGTCCTCTGAATGGTGATAGTTGCAATATCTTGATATACAGACAACATGATTAAAACATTCTTACACATATGCAAATATATCTATAAATTCTTTGAAGTAGAAAGATAAGTAAAAAAGGATGCACATTTTAAATGTTGCAGATGTAGCCAAGCTGCCCTCTGAAGAGCGTATATATATTTAAGAACATCACCTCTGTATGGATTACTTCATCCCAGTCAACTTACATGTATTAATAAGAGAAGATTTGCTATGATGACCGTAGGAAGAGGATGGAATCTGGGTCTAAAATGAGCATGTAATGAATGATGTGGGAGATGGTGGGTATCCAGAAGGGGGTCATCTTCAATACTCTGGGTGAGATCCAAGGAACCCTGCGGTACAGAAAAACAGAAGCAAAATATAATCACCACTTTCTAGATTACGTTTCCAAGACAAATCTACTAAACTATAAAGCTTTAAAAACCATTACACAAGTTAGAGGCAAGAAAAATATGCTCCCTATTTAAAGCCCAATTTAAAAATATCATAAACTTGTATATAACTAAAATGTAAATTGGTGAAAACAAGTATTCAAATGGGTAGAGGAAATCTTACTTCAATATCTTCAAATGAGCTAATACATCACGAGATCAAACAAACCATTTTTCTTTAAGTCCTAAAAACTTAGATATTGATTTATCTAACAGTACTTACATTATTGATGAAATAATTACCTGTTGTTGCGATTCTTAAACTACATCTTTATGTTCCACAAAATTTTGGAAAGTTGCTGGAGGCTTTATTGGACTTTCAGTTATGATAGAAATATTTTATTTATTTTAGTTTTAGAAAAGATTTTATTTAGTTATTTAATGGAGAAAGAGAGAGAGAAAGAGAGTCACATAAGCGGGTGGAGTGGCAGGCAGAGGGGTTGGGAGAAGCAGGTTCCTCCTGGAGGAGGGAGCCCAACATGGGGCTAATCCCAGGACCCCAGGATCATGACCTGAGCCGAAGGCAGACGCCTCACCGACTGAGCCACCTGGGCGCCCTAGAGAAATACCTTAGAGAAGGAAACAGATCGCCCTCATAGATCCTTGGGAGACTTCAGTTTATAGATAGCCGATTCTCAAAGAAAACAACTAGCTGCAAAGTCACTGAGGTAGCTGATGGGTTGAGCTGCAACCCAAAAATTCAGTTTGTCTTATTTAAAGGTAATGTCCAGGCAAGAATAGTACTAACAGGTCTCTGGTGCATACAACAATCTCTTAATCTCAGAGCCTTGCTGAAAACTATTATATATAAGGTACCATAAGATGAAAAAAATAATATAAAACCGAATCCTTGTCCAAAAGATTACATTTTCATTGGGGAGGCTACGGATAAAGGCATACAGGATGAAATAATGTACGTGAGCTAATTGGGCTGAAATAAGGTGGAAATAGAGATTTCATCGGAAGAAGGGAAGCCTGAGAAGAGCATCTGCAAACAGAGGATACGGCTCCTTGGAAAGGAGTGGTAGAATGGGACACACGTTCTGTGGTTGGCTTCTGGACACCACAGTACAAAGATGAAAATAATCATCTGGAGCCTGGGGCGCCTGGGTGGTCCAGTCCGTTAAGCGGCTGCCTTGGGCTCAGGTCATAACCCCGGGGTCCTGAGATCGAGTCCAGCATCGGGCTCCCTGCTCAGCAGAGAGTCTGCTCCTCCTCTGCCTCTGCCCCTCCCCTGACTCATGCGCTCTTTCGCCGCTCTCTCTCTCTCTCACTCATCTCTCTCAAATAAATAAAATTAAAAAAAATAATAATCCAGATCCTAACTCAGGGCTGAGGCAGGAGTCTCAATTTCCAAACTCAGGCATCTAACGCTGCAATTTATTTTTCATTCCGAGGCTACACAGCTTCCTGCTTGGTCTGCCCTAACCTGCGGCACGATTCTGATTATTTGTGCTCTTTTCCAGAGGCCTCCGCCTCCAGCTCCTGCTCAGCCAGCAGGCGCCCAGCGTGCACCGGGCTCCCTCGGCTGACGTCTGGGCCTCCTCCCCGCGCCCCGGGCCACCTCACGGCGCCCTGGGTGGCGGGGAGCTCCTGGTGGCCGCAGCTCGGGTCCTCCCGCACTTTGCGCTCACTCCCCCCACGCTGTCCCGGCCAGCTGCCTGCCCACCTGCCGCCCCGGCCGACGCCACCAGACCCACAGCCCCGGCCTGTCCTCGTCACCCCCCAACGGCGAGGGGGGCTGGCACCCAGGGAGCATCTGAGGAGAGACTGTTTCAAACCCATCTGCGCTGCGTTCCTGACCCAGTTAGGAGCCCAGTTAGGGTCGCGGTGGGGGGGCTCTGCAGGAGGGGTTCTCGGGGAGCCTGGGGGGGGACCAGGGCCCGGCAGGAAGTGCATGCTTAAGGCACGCTCCCAGGGCTCTAACTGCTCCCAGGGCTCTAACCGCCGGGCCCTACCGCTTCTCCTCTCCTCGCGCTGAGCCCGGTCCCTTCACCTCTCTCTGTGGGTCTCCCCCCTCGGAAAACAGAGCTCTAAGGGCGCCTGCACCCCCACTTTGGCGCGGAGAGGACAGGAGACGGTGTGCCTGGCGGTAAGGCCTCTGCGGGCTGCACGGCCCCCCGCCCCGGCCAGGCCCGCATCCCCCTGGCCTTGCCCCCCCCCCCAGTCTCCAGACCCGAGCCAGCTCTAGCTGCGCTCACGTCTCCTAAAACCAACATTCACGTCTCTCTCCCCCAACCCGGAGTCCCTCCCGGTCACCCTCAGACCCGAGTGGGACTGCCAGTCTGGCTCTCGCCTCACAAGCCCTTCCCAGCTCCTGCCGGGACCCCGTCCCACCCCACCCCCTCATCTCCCCCCATCTCCCCGCTCGGTTCCCAGGCCCCACAGGCCCCCGAGGCCCGGGCCTGCCTTCCTTGGCCCCCGTCAGTCCGTCTTAGCAAAACCCCCGCTTCTCCCTGCTCCCGCGCTTCCTACTGCCCGTTTGGTCCAGCAGGTGCCTTCCCCGTCCCCAGGGCGCACTGGGCCCACCTCGGATCTGCCGCACGGGTTTTTACCCTTCTGAACACGTGGAAGGGTCCTAAGAGCGTGTTAAGGCTCCTGCTTGCTGCTTCTAGCACGTTCTTTCCCGGTCAGTTTCAACGGACCTCCAGGTCAGACTTCCCTGCCTTTTGCAACGCTTGACGATTTTTTCCAACTGTATTGAAACAGAGTCGACGCTGGGGATCCCTGGGTGGCTCGGCGGTTAGGCGCCACCTGCGGCCCAGGGCGCCACGGGCACGCGGGACTTCCCGACCGGTCTGCGGGCTGGGCCGCCTTGTGTTCCCCTCAGTGCTCCTGAGCTTTTCCTCCTCCGAACGCAGCTCAGTGACTGGGAAACACTGACGTTCTCGGTCTTGCTTTTAAGATTTGTGATGAGGCGAGGCCTTTGCCAGGATTCCGCCCGCGAGGCAGCCCCGCGTGAGCCCCCGACGCCCCGAGCGCCCGAGCTTTCGGTCTGACCGAGGCCTCGCCCGACGCCGGCCCTGCGTGGGCACCAAGCGCCACTCTCTCCAATCATCCCAGGAGGCTCTTTTCCAGGCCACGGGGGGCATCCTCACGGGCACGTACCAAGCAGGCCTCTGCGGGGCCCTGAGGGGGACTCTACGCATTTCAGGTCCCCCCTGTGCACCTCTCTCCTACCACCACGTGAACTCTGGCTGCCTCAGTGTCCCCAGACTGTCGGCCCCATCTCCACAGCTCAGAGAGCCAGCCAACCCCTGCCGGGCGCCCTCGCCCTTCCCGGCCTGCACTCTCCCACGGGGGCCAGCTGGGGCGGTCGCACGAGCCACTCTGGGTCCCTCCTCTCGGACAGCACTGTCCCTCACTGCCTGACTCTCACCATCTCAAAAAGTGTTGTTTCATATACCACATACAGTTTTTTTGGTCATTTCAGGCAGAAGGAAGAATCCAATCCCCGGTGGAAGAGCGCGCTTCACGAGGGCAGAGGCTCTGTACTGCATATTCTCCGTACCTTTAGCACCCACCACAGTAGGTGCTCAATACGTGTGTGCGGCGAACGAGAGGCTGTCCAACTTCTCGAACCCTTGGGGCCTGAGAACTTAAACACAGCTAGCCTGGAAACTAACGGTTAGACTAGCGTCCACGTATCTCCCACTGACCTCCCTTTGAGGCACCTCCTCCCCTAGCATAAATGAGCTTTCTGGAGCACCCCACAAATATCGTCTCTTATTTTTTCAGAATCCAGCTCATCTTTCAAGACTTCTCCATAAAACCTGTCCTGCTGGGGCGCCTCAGTGACTCAGCTGGTTAAGCGTCTGACTCTTGGTTTCCACTCAGGTCATGATCTCAAGGTCGAGATCAAACCCCACACTGGGCTCCATGTGGGTGCTGGGCCTGCTTAAGATTCTCCTCTCCCTCAAAAACAAAACCAAAACCAACCTGTCCTGCCAAATGTTTCCTTTCCACTATAAAACTGTTATAAAATGTACTGCTCATAATAATAATTTGGAGTGTTTCTTACGCTGTCTTGTATTACATCCTTTTTAACGTATGTAGCTTTTGTCTTACCTGCCTACACCGAGGAGGTTGGGGACTATGATATAGTTTCTTCTCTATGTCACTTATTAGATGTTCAGTAAACACCCTGTATTTGGTGGCTATACCCAATACTCTGTGGATTCTACAGGAAATGTTGTAACCTGACCAAAAACAACTCATCACTCTCAGACGGCAACCCACCATCTCCATGTGAAAGGTAAAGCGAAGACAATTCCTGAAACCAAATAATGTCTTCCCTTACACTATTAATAACTACATCTTGAGCTGTACAAAATATCTGTTTTGCCCACGTGGATCTCTTTCCTCTTCTTTTGTGACCATAACTCGATTTCCTCGGGGGATCCACTGTCTACCTCTGCATTAAGTCTCAATGGGAACATCCTTCAGTACCTTTCACCCTCCTTGGCCCAGGTGGAGCTTCTGGCTCCTGGTGGAACCTAAGAGCGCTGGGCCATCCATTGTTTCTGTGAGCAACATCAAAGGGAGAGCGCGGTGGGGCAGGTTCATTCCACGGCAGACTCTGAAGGAGTCTTAGATCCTGCAGCCACCCTTGTTTGGAGTCGGCACTTTCAGAGGCCTACGTGTTCATTCCCCCTGGATCATTTCAAAGAAATTCCTTTCTTCTTTAAAGTGGGCAGAGTTGGTTTCACAGCTTGCAAACAATGAACCTTAACTGAAAAGCCTTTACCTCTGTTAACTCTTTTAAGTGTCTAGGCCTACCGCACACACCATATTTTTAGCTTTTTACTGAATGGTAGGAATCATATCCACAAAGTTCCCAAAACAGGCAACCTGCTCGGATCTGAAGTGATTTAGGTGTGTAACCGTTTGGTGAAACAGATTTCTAGGATTGTACTCATCCTAAAGCTAAAAGCTACAGATCCAAGGACCTGGGGTAACTTAGCATCAACCAAGAACCATCTACTGCACACATTTTTCTAAGGGTCTCTCATTTTCCTCAGATTTTCTCCCATACATTGTCAGCTTATGAATCTCACCCTTAAAAATTCAGAAACAATGATTTTTTTTCTTTAAATGTAGATGAATGTCAAATGTACTTTCATGTCTTACAGTTAGTTTTCCATTTTCTCAACTGAAAAGAAAAATTCAGTTTTAGTTTTATCATTAAAAATTGTTTGGGGCAGCCCGGGGGTGGCTCAGCGGTTTAGCGCCGCCTTCAGCCCAGGGCGTGATCCTGGAGACCCGGGATGGAGTCCCACGTTGGGCTCCTGGTGCATGGAGCCTGCTTCTCCCTCTGCCTGTGTCTCTGTGCCTCTCTGTGTGTGTCTCATGAAAGGATAAATAAAATCTATTAAAAATAAAAAAATAAAAAAATAGTTTTGATTCCTAGTTAAGAGACTTTTTAAAAAAGATTTATCTATTTAAGAGAGAGAGCACGTGCCCCTGCAAGGGGAGAGTAGGAGCAGGGGCAAAGGAAGACTCCCCGCTGAGCAGGGAGCCCCATGGGGGTCTTGACCCCCAAGACCCTGGGATCATGACCTGAGCTAAGGCAGGAGCCAAACCCACTGGGCCACCCAGGCGCCCCTGGTTAAGATACTTGAATATTTATGGTCGCTATTAATGAGAATCTAAGCTATTTAATGAGAATCTAAGCTCTTATAGGGCTGCAGCTGTTAGGTGCCCTGCCTGACACCCCTAAATCAGTGACAGGATCACAGTAATATTCCTATTAATGTATTAACCCAAATTAGTGCCTTAAGGTGATGTCAACTTTGCGTTTCTCAAGGGTAACAGTTTTATTACCTTACCTGTCAATGAGGCAACCAGTTAATGCTGGGTACAATGCCATGTTTCCTCTAAAAATGTTTTAATATACTTGGGCCAAGGTTTCGCTCGGTACTACGCAGACTGTACACCGGGCCTTTGTTTTGTCAGCAATCTGGCTTGGATCCACCAGGTAGGGCGGCTTAAAACTCCTTTCACGCCTATCACGCTGGCGTTCAAGTCATCACCGCCCCGTTGTCTCCAGGGCGGGTTTCTGGGCAGTGGGGGGGGGGTGGGGGGGTGGGGGCTGGGGGGCAGGCAGGCCAGGACGCGCCGGAGAGGCCCCGCAGGACGCCCCCGCCCCAGCGCCCCGGAGGAGGAGGGAGGAGGGAGGAGGGAGGAGGGCGGAGGGCGGAGGGCGGAGGGCGGAGGGCGAGGGGGGCGCGCAGCGTGGGGCTCCCAGTTCCGGGGCCGAAGGCGCGCGGCACCGAGCTGGGCGCCCCGGGGACCCACGTCCGCGCACCCCCCGCCCCGCGCACCCGCCGGCCTCCCGAGCGACCCGTCGCAGGACCCCGCGCCCCGGGCCCGCCCTGCGTGGGAAGCGCCGCCTCCGCTGCGGCCGCACCGGTGCAGGGCGGCCCCCGCAGTCCCCGCCCCGCGCACCCAGCAGGGGAAGAAAGAGGTCCCGGGCCCAGCCTCCTCCTCCTCCGCGCACTCACGTCCTCCATCCGGCCCCGCGCAGCCATTCCCGACCCCGCGGCCCAAGCCGGGCCCACCGGGCCTCTCCACCGCGCGCGCCTCCGCGGGGCACAGCGCCGCCTCCCGGGCCTCCGCGCCTCACTGCGGACACCCCCCGCCTGCTCCGGCCCCGGCCCCGGGCCCCGCCCCAGCCCCGCCCTCGCCCCGGGCCCCGCCCCGGCCCCGCCCCCGTCCTGCCCCGAGCCCACCCCCAGTCCAGCCCCGCCCTGCTCCCC
>NW_023331138.1:50106-92561 GCF_011100685.1 Canis lupus familiaris | reverse complement strand
GGGATACCAGCCAAGAGAGGACCTAAAGGATCATTTTACCAAATTTGGGGAGGTCGTTGACTGTCCCATAAAATCGGACCCACACACTGGCCGGCCAAGAGGGGTTGGGTTTATCGTCTTCAAAGATGCGGCCAGTGTGGAGAAGGTCCTAGAGCAGAAGGAAACAGGCTGCTGGCCGCGTCGCTGACCCCAAGAAGGCCATGGCCATGGAAAAGGACCCGGTAAAGAAAATCGTTGTAGGGGGTCTGAATCCGGAGCCATGAGGAGAAGGTCAGAGAATACTTCGGCGAGTTTGGGGAGATCGAGGCCATTGAGCTTCCAAAGGATCCAAAGTCGAATAAAAGACGAGGTTTGTCTCGTCGCCTTTAAAGAAGAAGGATGTGAAGAAGGTTCTGAGAAAAAGGTCCCGTACCATCAGCGGAAGCAAGTGTGCAATCCAGGGGGCCCACGCGGAGGCTGTGCGCAGCCTCGGGCGGCTCGGGGGCCGTGGGAACCGCAGCCCAGGACCCGGCGGCGGCGCTGGGGCGCGGCGGAGGCCAGAGTCCCAGGCACCGGGAACCAGGGCGACGGCCACCCGCGGGCCGCGGCCCGGCTACAAGCGCAGTCGGGGTAGTCCGCAAGGCGGGAGAGCAGCCCGCGGCCACCGCGACGCCTACAGCCATACTGAGGCTTCTTCATGCAGCAGGACGCCCGACGGCCGTCGGGACGCTTTGGTTGGGTATCGAGCGAACACAGTTCGTACCAAATCCGACTTGGCGTACTTCCTGTGGCCTGGCCCATGTGCATCTATCCCATGGGCATCTTATTTAAATCTCCCCCCTGGAAATCAACCTCCTGCTATTTCCAGAGCTCTAGTTTGTAGGCAGCGTGTGGGGTCTCTGAGGCCAGAGCGGCATCATGGGCTCATTTTATTCCCGGGTTCCCAGAGCCAGATTGGAGGGTCTGCTTCTGCTGCGCGCTGCAGCTGCACCTGTGGCCCTGGTTAAAGAGTAAACTGTATTCTAGAAACCAGTGTCACCTTTTTTCACCTTTTAGTTTTATATTATTTGTGTCATACATTCCTGTTAATGGAAGTGTTAATTTTACTGTACTTTTGGTACCTTTTGGGGATCTAATATATTGTAAGGTATTTTACGTGTCCTGATTTTGCCACGATCTGGAATTGAAGCTATCCAAGCTTTGAAATAAAAATTTAACCCCCCCCCCAAAAAAAAAAACTGAAAAGACAGGAGTGAAAAAATAAATATAAACAGAAAGCGATATTCTGAAAGATAATGAAGAATGTGTTCTAAGTAGGAGAGGGCGATCACTTTGCCCAATGAAGCTGACAAGTCAAGTAAGGTAACACTAAGGATTAATCACTAATATGGCAACATGGAGGTCATTGCTGATACTTATAAGGGATATTTTGATGGAAAACATAGGATCAAAACACAATTATACAGAATTTTGGAAAGAACAAAGGAAGTAGAGTCACTGAGTGTTGACCAACTTTTCAAAGAAAGTTTTCTACAAAGAGCCATAGAGACAGAACAGCATGACTAGAAAAAAAAAGTGGATTCAAGAGGTTTCTCTTTAAATAAGAGACTTATTTGTGTGCTAAGTGGAATAAATGAATGACTATTCTGTAGCCACAGGATCATTTACAATATTTGCCATAGGGCCTACTAGTATCCAATATTCTCTGGTATGCCAAAAATGCAGGAACATTCTGCAATCAATGGTCAAGTACAAAAGGTTTCATTTGCAAAAACAACAGTAAAACAAACAACAAAGAGACCACCAACCTATGAATAATTTCAAACATTTGTATCTGTATTATCCACCAAGGATTAAAATAGTTCATTTTCAAATATTAAAGGCAATATTTGTAGATTTCATGTCTGCCACAATTCTCTTTAGAGTTGAATGAAAAGATGCACTGTATTTTCTTTGGTCTTCCGGTGAATTTTTTATTATCTACATCAATAAATTGGGGAGAAAAAGAGATCAGTGGACAAGGAGAACAGAGATATGAATATCTGTTTATCTTTGGTTGCATAATGCTTTATTCTTCCAAGCAGCTGATCACTTCTCAACTTTTAGGCTGAGATCAGTATAGTATTCTTCCAATTGATTCTTAGTAATAGCTTAAAATTTTGATATGAATTATCAGTAGAAATTTCTTCTGGAGAGCCATACTCTGCTTCTTCTAGGAATAAGGGCAAGAAGCAAAAAGAGACATAGAACTACGTAATGCCAACCGTAACCCCACAATTACCAGTTACCAGATATCTGATATCTGTTCCTTGCTGTGCTTGGTGCTTTCCAAGCATTGTCTATTCTTTTCACAAAAGCCTCTGATGGCATTATCACCTTCATACCAAAAATGAGGAAACTGATCCTTGGAGAAAATATAACCTGACAAATGCCTCCTAATTTAGTAAGATAAGAGCTGGAGATTCAAATTCAGAACTGCTCAGTTCCAGAACATACCTCATTCCATGCTGGGTGTTTCTCTGCCACGAATTTTCTGCAGGTAGATTAAGCCTATCTACAATTCTAAAAGAGCTCTCTCCTTCATGTTCTTTTCTACTATCCATAGTCCCCTAAAAATCCTACCATTATTGTAGATAACAACAAATACACCAGCCCCTAAGAATAAGTATGTCCTTCTCATTCACTGCTGCCTTGAAGAATACAGACTAAAGGCAGCTCTGCCTCACACTTGACTCACACAAAACTGTGATGCCTAAAAAGAATATATAAATTAGTGTTCTTATTAGTATACGATGTACTTTTGTTTAACTACTCTTAATTTATCTTCCTTACATAATTGCATTCTGAGAAAATGTAAATGTTAAACATTAACAAGCATCACATTGCTGTGACAATAAAAGACATTTTTTGATATTGGTGACAATGAGAGAAGTTTGGGAAGTGGGAAAAGGAAGGTCTGAGTGGAGTCTTTTATAGACATATAAAATTTAAATGACAGAGCCCTTTATAATCCTGCCAGAATGTAAATTCTTGAGTGTATGAAAGACTAAAAGCTTCGTCTGTATAAAACTGACAAAATAGATCAGATTTTAATGGCAGTAGGGTGATAATGGAAAGGAATATGGCTTAATTGGACTTCTCTCATGAAAGGACAGAGCTTAGTAGTGTCATTTTAATTATTTCTAGCCATTAATCCTGCAATCATCTATTACTTTCTCCATATATTACAACAGGAAGCACTCCCTGCTGCAAATGCTATGATATTTAAAAAGCAAATGCCCAGTGAAAACAAAAAGACACAGACTAGATTCATTGCCTCAGCAACTGCTCTGGAGAACCATAAACTGACTTTTAAATCATGAATGGTCAGGATGGAGAATATGGCTACTTTAATTATTAACAATACACATTCTTGATTCAGGCATCTATTTAATCATCACTCAAAGCTGTTGCATTAATTAAGTAGCTAATGTGATGCTTAAGATGTTTCCCTTTAATATGAGCCTTTGATATTCCCACACTGCTGGATGAAACATATCACTGAAAACATACTACGATAATGGCCACTTGTAGCGACTGCTATAATTGACAGTTTTTCCCCAAATGTGAAGTACTATCAGAGAAAGACATCATCATGAGCCTTCTGTTAACTGCTTCATGTATAAGTCACAGTAATTACTTTATTTCCTTTTGCTTTTCCAAGGACCCACAGACTCAATAGGTTTATTATTCCAGTTGTTACTGCATGTAACTACATAAGCTGTGTAAGACCCCACACTTACTAGTCTAAGTAAGCAATCCACACTGTAGTACTGTAGTTCATGCATGCATCTCATCTGATTCCCATTTTACCCACCCATTTCCATTTCAATTTAGTTTACAAACATTTAAATTTATATGGTTAGCCATTCTTAAAGGTAAATTTATCCAATGAGTATTTTGCCTCCAGTCATAATTTCTAAGTATTATGCTACAAACTTAAAATCAATAAAGGTACTGTTAGAGCCTAACCCAGAAAATGCCAAAAAGTATATTTTAGTGAGAGTTTAATGAAGCCTCAAAATTGTAATTCTATTAATTTTTCAAGTTCCCTCTCATTCCTTCTGTTCTTTTTGTAGGGATTTCCACATTCTAGCAAGTGTCTTAAATTAAAAGTAGTATTTCCTGAGTTGCATGGAGTTGACTGATTTTCCCAAATGCTTCCCAGGCAAAAATGTATTCCACTATCTTCACACTGTAGCAGATTACCAAATGTAAATTGTTACTGGTCATTTGAAATCCTTTTAGGATTGCAGGGCACACTGCATTGAATTAAAAGCACATTGGCCAGGACCCATCTAAATAAACTGTTCTCAAATATTGTTTTTTATGAACTATACTCTTAGGGGAAAATATAGGATAAATATTTATTTTTTAACAAATTTCCAAGATGTTGGTATAATTACAAATTCAACCTAATTTCCTATATGTGTGGTCTTCTGGAATAAGAACAAATACCTGGACATGAACTTTACACACTGAAAATGCTTCCATGGAGGCAAAATTGAGTTATACACAAAAAATCAAGGGATGAAAATCAAGTCATTTACAGAAATTTTCAACCTCAGGACTGAAGACAAGAGATTTCTGGCCATCCAAGCACAACCACAGAATTGAGTAATACTCAGGACTGTACATTCTGGAATCTACCCAAGGAGCTCAAAGTTTGAACCAGGACTGTCAGGTACTCAGACTGAGATTATAAACTTCCCTCTGCAGCAATCTTTTCATTTCTGAAAGAGAATATAATCCTCTTTCTTTCGTAGGGCTGCTTTGAGGATTAAGTGGGATAATGCACAGCACCTGCAAGTGTATAGCAATAATAAATTTTCAATAATGTTATAGAATTATAATTATTATTTATAAAATTTTCTTTTATTCCGAAAATTCAGTCAGCAAGCATTCTGACTACTGTGAACTAATATGTGAATGCTGATCTATACAAAATTCTTAGAATTTTTACCTCTGGAACTATTAACCCATGACATTATTATGCGTTTTTACATCCCAAAATTGGCTTATGAACTTGGAAATAAAAGAAATAAAGAATTTTCCTATCCTCTGTCTTCACTTCTACTTCTCAGATATAACCAACATATAGTTGACCCTTGAACAACACAGGTTTGAACTGCACAAGTCCACTCACATGTGAAATTTTTTGACAAATACAGTACATGCAAGGTATTTTCTCTTCTTTATGATTTTCTTAACAGTTTCTTTTCAAGGGAAGCCTGGTGGCTCATAGTTGAGTGTCTGCCTTCGGCTCAAGGCATGATCCCAGAATCCTGGGATGGAATCCCACATCGGACTCCCTCAGGGAGCTTGCTTCTCCCTCTGCCTATGTTTCTTTCTCTCTCTCTCTCCTCTCCCTCTCTCTCTCTCTTTTCCTCTGTCTCTCATGGATAAATAAATACAATCTTCAAAAGAAACAAAAAATAAATAAAAAACATTCTTTCACTATCGTACTTTATTGTAAGAATACAGTATATAATACATGCAACATACAATATATGTATTTATCTATCAGAAGGCTTCCAGTCAACAGCAGGCTATTAATAGTTTAGGTTTGGGGAAGTCAAAAGTTATACATGCATTTTTTTAATGCATAGGGGTTGGAACCCCTGACCCCCAGAGGCTATTCAAGGGTCAAGTATAATGAGAGTTTGGTGTATAGTTTTCCAAATAGTTTTCTGTGCTCTTCATCATTTTTAAGTACCTTTTCTAGGCCATAGTTTGTTCCACAAATAAGGGAACCTAAGGAAATAGTAAATTATATGCTTTGGCATAATTTATAGTTTCATGGCTTTTCTAATCTGTAGTCATTTTTATTCTTCTCTTTACTGTAACATAAGTAATCTAGCTAATCATGAGAAGAAGTTGACTACAAAAGGGGTATGGAGAAAGCTAAGAAATCTCAGACTGTATTATATATAAGATATACATATATGTATCAGATATATATACATATTATATACATATTATAATATACATATTATATAAATGGATATATATATCTGATGTACATATCACATATTATATAAATGGATGCTCATTATAAAGTGAAAGCAAACTATAAAAACCAAAAATGTTATATAAGATGATGAGCTTGTGAAAGGAACATAAGCTCACATTCACTCCAATGCACTTTATCAGACATTTAATAAACATCAACGGTTCCATTAAAACCAGGACAATGAATAGGAAGAAAATGAGCATCAAGGAGCACCTACCCTTGAAATGAAATTACCATCATTAACTTGACAATTAAAACATGAAATACTACAGCACAAAGCAGTGTGAAATAGATTATTGCATGGCTGGAATATTCATCATAAGAGAGTAAAACTGAGAGTGGCTACTCGAATTTGTAGTCGCTTGTCTGATTTCAAATTTCTTCAGCAAAAGATACTGGATTGTGAGAATATTTCTTAAAATCCAAGCTACAAGTGCTTAGAGAACAGAGGGCAACCTCAGAGACTCAAAAGGGAAAACATTACATTTGACGCTGAAGATTAAATGCACACCCTAACTCTATAAACCATATCCAAGTTTGCTTTTAGTGAAATGCAGTATCTGCGAACCATTTCAATTAGTTACATAACTTGTATTGTTCTACAGAAAGGAAATGAGTCTCTTTGATCATCTATTTTTCATTCTCTCCCTTTAAGGCTAAGTACAAATGTGTGATGTTACAACCCCAGAACTCCATGGCTCTAAATTAACTAAGGAAGAGAAATACTGAAAAGGTACAGCAGCATTTCTTAGAGTAAAAAATATTTTAAGAACTGGATTCACAGAGAATGTCATGAATTATGACAGTTAAAACAAATGATGGAAAAGCATTTCTCAATGTCAGCAAGTCCTTCTTGGGGTTTTTGATAAATGGGTTCAACTAAACAGTTTTAAAGTATTATAAAACAGGGAACTATATCTAATCTCTTCTAAAATCTCTCTTTATGTTATGTACAAGGCTGATGCCCAAACTCTGAGAGTCAGTGGAATAACCAAAACAATTTTAAATCTATTAGCTCCAAAAGAGCAAGTGATCCCCAAGGTCTTATGCAGTCAGGTTTAAAAAAAAAAAAGGCAAACTGATCATCCCTCAACATGCATTGTCTTTCAGCCACACTGGTATTGTATAATTAATTTAGACATTGCTGCATTTAATGAAATAAGTGATTTATTAGTAGTTGATAAGATCAAGGGCAAAATATTTCACAATGTTTTGTTAGTAAAAAGCAACCAAGAAGAAAAACATTTACTGGCTATTAAGGATAATCTAAATAAACAAGGAACAGTAACTTTCAAAGCATAGAATTTGCTTAGAGGTCAAGTTCTTTCCTGTACTATATCCTCCCTGCTCTTACCTTGGGCTGGCCCCGCAGGCCAGCTGATCCTCCCACTGACCTACTGTTTGCCTCTAGGGGCTGTTCCCATGATATGAAAGTAGTTGCTTCTTCTCCACTTCTTTTTGTGGGGTCTGTTTTTTAAGCTCAAAGTGCCATCTCCATCAGGAGGCCACTCAAATCTCCATCTTGCCTCCCAGCCCTGAGCATAAAAGCTGACTTAATATCTTCTCTATGAATTCACAACACTTTGCTCGTGGTGATCTTCAGGCATACCAAGGATTTCCCTTGTACAAAGACCTGCAATAAAATATTTGATATTTCCAAATGGAAGCAAGAAAGTCTGGTCATGTCACTGTCACCATTTATCTGCTTTGAGTTGTGCAAGATTTGAGTCAAGATAAGTTATGGATTGGACAGGTGGTGAGAGAGGAACAAAAACATTTCTTTGTTTAAGATTTATTTATGAGACACACACACACACACACACACACACACACACACAGAGAGAGAGAGAGAGAGAGAGGCAGAGACAGAGGCAGAAGCAGGCTCCATGCAGGGAGCCCGATGTGGGATTCGATCCGGGTCTCCAGGATCAGGTCTGGGCTAAAAGCGGTGCTAAACCGCTGGGCCACTCAGGCGCCCTATTTGTGCTTCTTCTTTTTTTTTTTTTTAAGTTAGAACAAACATGTCTTGGGGGAGCAGATGGCGGAAGAGCAGGGTCCCCAAATCACCTGTCTCCACCAAATACCTAGAAAACCTTCAAATTATCCTGAAAATCTATGAATTCGGCCTGAGATTTAAAGAGAGACCAGCTGGAATGCTACAGTGAGAAGAGTTCGCGCTTCTATCAAGGTAGGAAGACGGGGAAAAAGAAAAAAGAAACAAAGGCCTCCAAGGGGGAGGGGCCCGCGAGGAGCCGGGCTGAGGCCGGGGCGAGTGTCCCCAGGACAGGAGAGCCCCGTCCCGGAGGAGCAGGAGCTGCACCGACCTTCCCGGGGGAAAGGGGCTCGCGGGAGTGGAGCAGGACCCAGGAGGGCGGGGATGCCCTCGGGCTCCCGGGACAGTAACAGCACTGCGCCCCGGAGAGTGCGCCGAGCTCCCTAAGGGCTGCAGCGCACGGCGGGACCCGGCGGGACCCGGAGCAGCTGAGGGGCTCGGGCGGCGGCTCCGCGGAGGGGGCTGCGGGCCCCGGGAGCAGCTCGGAGGGGCTCGGGCAGAGGAAGAGGCTCCGTGCGGAGGGGGCTGCGCGGTTCCAGGAGCAGCTCGGAGGGGCGGCGGCGGCTCCGCGGAGGGGGCTGCGCGGCCCGGGAGCGCGAATCCACAGCGCAGGCTCCGGAGCACAGGGCGCCGGGACACAGCCCAGGATCCGCCTCCCCCGGGACAGGCAGAGGCCGGGAGGGCCCAGGACAGCGAGGACGCTCCTGCCCCAGCTGAGCAGATCAGCGGCCCCGCCCCGGAGCCTCCAGGCCCTGCAGACGGAGCTCTGAGTTCCTGGGGCTGAATCCAGGTTTCCAGAGCTGCCCCGCCACTGGGGCTGTTCCTCCTGCGGCCTCACGGGGTAAACAACCCCCACTGAGCCCTGCACCAGGCAGGGGCAGCAGCTCCCCCAACTGCTAACACCTGAAAATCAGCACAACAGGCCCCTCCCCCAGAAACCAGCTAGACGACAACTTCCAGGAGAAGCCAAGGGACTTAAAGTACACAGAATCAGAAGATACTCCCCTGGTTCTTTTTTTTTTTTTTTTTTTTTTTTTTTTTTTTTGCTTTTTGATTTGTTTCCTTCCCCCACCCCCTTTTTTCTCCTTTCTTTTCTTTCTCTTTTTCTTCTTTTTTTTTTTTTTTCGTTTTTTTCTTCCCTTTTTTTTCTCTTCTCTTTTCTTTCCTCTTTCTCTCCTCTCTTTTCTCTTTTTCTCTTTTCCCAATACAACTTGCTTTTGGCCACTCTGCACTGAGCAAAATGACTAGAAGGAAAACCTCACCTCAAAAGAAAGAATCAGAAACAGTCCTCTCTCCCACAGAGTTACAAAATCTGGATTACAATTCAATGTCAGAAAGCCAATTCAGAAGCACTATTATACAGCTACTGGTGGCTCTAGAAAAAAGTATAAAGGACTCAAGAGACTTCATGACTGCAGAATTTAGAGCTAATCAGGCAGAAATTAAAAATCAATTGAATGAGATGCAATCCAAACTAGAAGTCCTAACGACGAGGGTTAACGAGGTGGAAGAACGAGTGAGTGACATAGAAGACAAGTTGATAGCAAAGAGGGAAACTGAGGAAAAAAAGACAAACAATTAAAAGACCATGAAGATAGATTAAGGGAAATAAACGACAGCCTGAGGAAGAAAAACCTACGTTTAATTGGGGTTCCCGAGGGCGCCGAAAGGGACAGAGGGCCAGAATATGTATTTGAACAAATTCTAGCTGAAAACTTTCCTAATCTGGGAAGGGAAACAGGCATTCAGATCCAGGAAATAGAGAGATCCCCCCCTAAAATCAATAAAAACCGTTCAACACCTCGACATTTAATTGTGAAGCTTGCAAATTCCAAAGATAAGAGAAGATCCTTAAAGCAGCAAGAGACAAGAAATCCCTGACTTTTATGGGGAGGAGTATTAGGGTAACAGCAGACCTCTCCACAGAGACCTGGCAGGCCAGAAAGGGCTGGCAGGATATATTCAGGGTCCTAAATGAGAAGAACATGCAACCAAGAATACTTTATCCAGCAAGGCTCTCATTCAAAATGGAAGGAGAGATAAAGAGCTTCCAAGACAGGCAGCAACTAAAAGAATATGTGACCTCCAAACCAGCTCTGCAAGAAATTTTAAGGGGGACTCTTAAAATTCCCCTTTAAGAAGAAGTTCAGTGGAACAGTCCACAAAAACAAAGACTGAATAGATATCATGATGACACTAAACTCATATCTCTCAATAGTAACTCTGAATGTGAACGGGCTTAATGACCCCATCAAAAGGCGCAGGGTTTCAGACTGGATAAAAAAGCAGGACCCATCTATTTGCTGTCTACAAGAGACTCATTTTAGACAGAAGGACACCTACAGCCTGAAAATAAAAGGTTGGAGAACCATTTACCATTCGAATGGTCCTCAAAAAAGCAGGGGTAGCCATCCTTATATCAGATAAACTAAAATTTACCCCAAAGACTGTAGTGAGAGATGAAGAGGGACACTATATCATACTTAAAGGATCTATTCAACAAGAGGACTTAACAATCCTCAATATATATGCCCGAATGTGGGAGCTGCCAAATATATAAATCAATTATTAACCAAAGTGAAGAAATACTTAGATAATAATACACTTATACTTGGTGACTTCAATCTAGCTCTTTCTATACTCGATAGGTCTTCTAAGCAAACATCTCCAAAGAAACGAGAGCTTTAAATGATACACTGGACCAGATGGATTTCACAGATATCTACAGAACTTTACATCCAAACTCAACTGAATACACATTCTTCTCAAGCGCACATGGAACTTTCTCCAGAATAGACCACATATTGGGTCACAAATCGGGTCTGAACCGATACCAAAAGATTGGGATTGTCCCCTGCATATTCTCGGACCATAATGCCTTGAAATTAGAACTAAATCACAACAAGAAGTTTGGAAGGACCTCAAACACGTGGAGGTTAAGGACCATCCTGCTAAAAGATAAAAGGGTCAACCAGGAAATTAAGGAAGAATTAAAAAGATTCATGGAAACTAATGAGAATGAAGATACAACCGTTCAAAATCTTTGGGATGCAGCAAAAGCAGTCCTAAGGGGGAAATACATCGCAATACAAGCATCCATTCAAAAACTGGAAAGAACTCAAATACAAAAGCTAACCTTACACATAAAGGAGCTAGAGAAAAAACAGCAAATAGATCCTACACCCAAGAGAAGAAGGGAGTTAATAAAGATTCGAGCAGAACTCAACGAAATCGAGACCAGAAGAACTGTGGAACAGATCAACAGAACCAGGAGTTGGTTCTTTGAAAGAATTAATAAGATAGATAAACCATTAGCCAGCCTTATTAAAAAGAAGAGAGAGAAGACTCAAATTAATAAAATCATGAATGAGAAAGGAGAGATCACTACCAACACCAAGGAAATACAAACGATTTTAAAAACATATTATGAACAGCTATACGCCAATAAATTAGGCAATCTAGAAGAAATGGACGCATTCCTGGAAAGCCACAAACTACCAAAACTGGAACAGGAAGAAATAGAAAACCTGAACAGGCCAATAACCAGGGAGGAAATTGAAGCAGTCATCAAAAACCTCCCAAGACACAAGAGTCCAGGGCCAGATGGCTTCCCAGGGAATTTTATCAAACGTTTAAAGAAGAAACATACCTATTCTCCTAAAGCTGTTTGGAAAGATAGAAAGAGATGGAGTACTTCCAAATTCGTTCTATGAAGCCAGCATCACCTTAATTCCAAAGCCAGACAAAGACCCCACCAAAAAGGAGAATTACAGACCAATATCCCTGATGAACATGGATGCAAAAATTCTCAACAAGATACTGGCCAATAGGATCCAACAGTACATTAAGAAAATTATTCACCATGACCAAGTAGGATTTATCCCTGGGACACAAGGCTGGTTCAACACCCGTAAAACAATCAATGTGATTCATCATATCAGCAAGAGAAAAACCAAGAACCATATGATCCTCTCATTGGATGCAGAGAAAGCATTTGACAAAATACAGCATCCATTCCTGATCAAAACTCTTCAGAGTGTAGGGATAGAGGGAACATTCCTCGACATCTTAAAAGCCATCTATGAAAAGCCCACAGCAAATATCATTCTCAATGGGGAAGCACTGGGAGCCTTTCCCCTAAGATCAGGAACAAGACAGGGATGTCCACTCTCACCACTGCTATTCAACATAGTACTGGAAGTCCTAGCCTCAGCAATCAGACAACAAAAAGACATTAAAGGCATTCAAATTGGCAAAGAAGTCAAACTCTCCCTCTTCGCCGATGACATGATACTCTACATAGAAAACCCAAAAGTCTCCACCCCAAGATTGCTAGAACTCATACAGCAATTCGGTAGCGTGGCAGGATACAAAATCAATGCCCAGAAGTCAGTGGCATTTCTATACACTAACAATGAGACTGAAGAAAGAGAAATTAAGGAGTCAATCCCATTTACAATTGCACCCAAAAGCATAAGATACCTAGGAATAAACCTCACCAAAGATGTAAAGGATCTATACCCTCAAAACTATAGAACACTTCTGAAAGAAATTGAGGAAGACACAAAGAGATGGAAAAATATTCCATGCTCATGGATTGGCAGAATTAATATTGTGAAAATGTCAATGTTACCCAGGGCAATATACACGTTTAATGCAATCCCTATCAAAATACCATGGACTTTCTTCAGAGAGTTAGAACAAATTATTTTAAGATTTGTGTGGAATCAGAAAAGACCCCGAATAGCCAGGGGAATTTTAAAAAAGAAAACCATATCTGGGGGCATCACAATGCCAGATTTCAGGTTGTACTACAAAGCTGTGGTCATCAAGACAGTGTGGTACTGGCACAAAAACAGACACATAGATCAGTGGAACAGAATAGAGAATCCAGAAGTGGACCCTGAACTTTATGGGCAACTAATATTCGATAAAGGAGGAAAGACTATCCATTGGAAGAAAGACAGTCTCTTCAATAAATGGTGCTGGGAAAATTGGACATCCACATGCAGAAGAATGAAACTAGACCACTCTCTTTCACCATACACAAAGATAAACTCAAAATGGATGAAAGATCTAAATGTGAGACAAGATTCCATCAAAATCCTAGAGAAGAACACAGGCAACACCCTTTTTGAACTCGGCCATAGTAACTTCTTGCAAGATACATCCACGAAGGCAAAAGAAACAAAAGCAAAAATGAACTATTGGGACTTCATCAAGATAAGAAGCTTTTGCACAGCAAAGGATACAGTCAACAAAACTCAAAGACAACCTACAGAATGGGAGAAGATATTTGCAAATGACATATCAGATAAAGGGCTAGTTTCCAAGATCTATAAAGAACTTATTAAACTCAACACCAAAGAAACAAACAATCCAATCATGAAATGGGCAAAAGACATGAACAGAAATCTCACAGAGGAAGACATAGACATGGCCAACATGCATATGAGAAAATGCTCTGCATCACTTGCCATCAGGGAAATACAAATCAAAACCACAATGAGATACCACCTCACACCAGTGAGAATGGGGAAAATTAACAAGGCAGGAAACAACAAATGTTGGAGAGGATGCGGAGAAAAGGGAACCCTCTTACACTGTTGGTGGGAATGTGAACTGGTGCAGCCACTCTGGAAAACTGTGTGGAGGTTCCTCAAACAGTTAAAAATACCTGCCCTACGACCCAGCAATTGCACTGTTGGGGATTTACCCCAAAGATACAAATGCAATGAAACGCCGGGACACCTGCACCCCGATGTTTTAGCAGCAATGGCCACGATAGCCAAACTGTGGAAGGAGCCTCGGTGTCCAACGAAAGATGAATGGATAAAGAAGATGTGGTTTATGTATACAATGGAATATTACTCAGCTATTAGAAATGACAAATACCCACCATTTGCTTCAACGTGGATGGAACTGGAGGGTATTATGCTGAGTGAAGTAAGTCAGTCGGAGAAGGACAAACATTATATGTTCTCATTCATTTGGGGAATATAAATAATAGTGAAAGGGAATAAGGGAAGGGAGAAGAAATGTGTGGGAAATATCAGAAAGGGAGACAGAACGTAAAGACTGCTAACTCTGGGAAACGAACTAGGGGTGGTAGAAGGGGAGGAGGGCGGGGGGTGGGAGTGAATGGGTGACGGGCACTGGGGTTATTCTGTATGTTAGTAAATTGAACACCAATAAAAAAAAAAAAAGAACAAACATGTCTTGAATATGAGGTTCTGCCAGAATATGAGCTAGCCATTTTATGTCTATTAACAACTTTAACCTGAAATAATCCTATGTGTTAGACATATCATTATGCACATTTTCCTGAGTAGAAAATTGCAACTCAGAAAGTCCCTTGCTTTTAACCCAGTGGTGAATCTGGGTTGCTGATCAAATGAGGTACAGTGTAAATCACCTTAGTGAAGTCTGATAGGCAGAACACATAGCAATAAAAGCAAATGTGAGTTGAAAGCAAACAGCTTATGTTTAAGTCTTAATTCTGTTGCTTATGAGCCAAGAAACTTAGACAAGATATGTATCTCACTTGGCCCCAGCTGCTCCAAGTGCACTGTAGAGAAAATAATGATACCAACTTCACGGGGCTTTGTGTAGGGTGTCAAATTCTGCTGAGACTATCGGCACAACACAAGTAATATAATGTCAAGTCCATCTTCTGGAAATTAAACTTTCCTTCTTGTAAAACTTTAAAGGAAAAGTTGTCCTAAAAAGTGATTCATTGTATGAGGTATTTTAAAAGATTGTGGTGTAGAAAGTTATTGAAGACAGACCTCCTTTCTTAATAATTCTTGCCCCATAACATCCTTCTCATTTCTTTTTTTTAAGATTTTATTTATTTATTCATGAGAGACACAGAGGCAGAGACAAAGGCAGAGGGAGAAGCAGGTTTTCAGGCAGGGAGCCCGATGTGGGACTCCATCCCGGAACTCCAGGATCAGGCCCTGGGCTAAAGGCGGTGCTAAACCACTGAACCACCCAGGTGTCCCACTCCTTCTCATTTCTAAAGCCAAAGTAAAACGTCTCTCAGTATTAAAAAGAGACTGGTGAGAGCAGGAAGGAAAATGAGGCATGTGCATCTCCTAAGAGAGAAAACAAAATATAAGTTTATTGCACTGATTTTACGGTGTCTTTTTAATCTTTAATTTCACATAGAGTTTAGTCCTTTGCCCAGAAGAAGAAGGATTCTTCACTAACCCGACGTTCACACTCTCAGAACTACATTTACTATAGGCAAGTTGAAACAGACAGCAGCCCAGAAAAGTAGCTGGGTTCCATGAAGCTACCTCACAAATTCTCCACCTCCTAGGACAGTGAATACAAGGACCCCTCAAGGCTGTCACCATGCTTCCGGTTGCTTCACCACCAAGGATATCACAAAGTTTAATCTGAGTGATTACACTGTGCTTGTGCCAACGAGGCAAAACCACAAAACAGGCATTAGGAAGCCCACTTGTTACCGAGAGCTCTGGAAGGATGCCCTTCCTGATGCTAGCTCCACACCCTGAGGTGATGTCAAGAGAACTCTCCAGCTTCCCTATCTTCTATTTTACCAAGATTCTGTGGGTAATAATGAGACCGTCTAAGTTGTATCTTAGGTTTCTTTTCAAAGGCCATACAATTGCATTACTATCATTACAAGATACACTGAGGCATATTAAAAGTTAGAATTTGAGCAACAATTGATTTCAATTGGCAGCACCAAACTGATAGTGGTAGGGGAAAACTTTTATAGAGACAAGACTGAAGCAAAGAAAGAAGATTGGCTATAGCTTAAGCCTTACTGGCCTTACTGGCTGCTTGTTATTGGCTGGCTTGTCTTTAAATTTCAATTTCTAACCCTGAGGTATTTATAAGCCGATTTTGCTTTCCTTTCCCAAGGTGCCACAACCTCAGTGTCACATGACTCTATCCAGGCCTCCTTGTTTAATTAAATCAACACTATTTAAAATATGTTTGTATTTTCTAGTTATATTAGATGAGACCCAAATTAATTTTTACAATAAAACTTTATAGGTGTCATGATAAATTAAAAACATACTTTCAGAAACATGGAAAAGGAAGTACATAAAAAGAATGACGAGACTTAAAATGTCTTGCTCTTTCTTTATATATTAACAGAAATATTTTTATAAAGAAGATAACTAGTTTGGATTTCTTCACTTTTATATCTATTTCATCATGGCCAGAGTCTTTTCTTCACTCTCCACTGTTAAGTATTCATTTGTCCAAGTTCCCTTTGAAACATAAACCGTGATTGGCTAAACCTTTTCCCCTACAATTATCTGCAAACTCCAAGTTTAAGTTATTCAACAGCTATCACATTAATTATGTCTATCTGCTAAATTATTCCCACAAGTCCTATAGATGTTCTTTGAAATGGAGCATTCATTCTGTATTTATGCATATTCCATTATGTTACAGATCATTTTATTAAGAGAAGCAATCACAAGGATCGACTTTTATGATAAATAATCTAATATCCATACTCCTTCCTTTATGCTTGCTCATTTTCATATGCTGTGTGTTAGAAGAGAAAAAACTACTGCTTATCCAGACTGCTGATCTTCTGCTACTTTTGCAACATTTTACTTCTGTGGTTTCCCATAGAAAGCTGTAAGAGCGTGTAGATACTGTTTAAAAATACTATTTAATTATTATAGCATCGAATTAAATTATAAGAAATCTAAAATGACAACTTGAGTCTATTTTTTTAAGATTTTATATATTCATGAAAGATAGAGAGAGGCAGAGACATAGGCAGAGGGAGAAGCAGGCTCCTCACAGGGAACCTGATGTAGGACTTGATCCCAAGACCGGGATCACAACACCCTGAGCCAAAGGCAGACACTGAACTGCTGAGCCACCCCGGGGTCCCAAATTGAGTCTATTTTTGGAGCATTTTAAACACATGATGCTCCCTGTATACTCTTTCAATGGCAAGAAATGGCAAAAAAATATATATGCAAATAATGAGTAACAATGATGGATGTAATAATGATATATAATATTATATGTGTATGCATGTGTATGTATATATACATATATACATATTTATTAACATATTTATGTATATACACACTGCTCTTAGTTTTAAGCCAAGCTTACTAGAAGTAAATAATGGGAGAGCTTTCATTGATTTAAGCAGGGTTCACTTAAGCCTTACTATTTGCCAAGCATTATTCCAAGCTCCAGGCAGAGGTATTACAAAACTGAACACTCTTCCAAGAACTTTTATAGCAGTGATGAAGAAATCATCCAAATAGACCCTTCATCTCTCCTGTAACCCTAAGCAAGAGAAGAGACATTCACAAAAGCAGATATGCTATGACAAGTGTGTACCAGCTGGATATTCTGATCATTGATTAAATGTAGTAAAAATGTGTATTAGGTTAAACGTATGCCAATTATGTTAATATGATTTTGGGTCTACGTGCTCTTTTTTGTTTGTTGGTATACCTGTGTTGGTTACAATGCTACAAGCTCCTTGAGAGCAGACTGGTTACTGTCTAAATATTTCTGTGTCTTCATAATGCCTACACATAGGCAGTGTTTTGAAAATGTTAGTGAAGCTAAAAGATATACTCAGTGGAATATAAAAGACAGTGTGCTTTATATGGATATAGAATCCCAGAAATAATACTTGCCATAATACATGCTGAAGTGCTTATATGTATCAAGTTTATTATCTAAGCCCCTCTTGGCAGCAAGTATAGACAACAGAGGTTGTAAACATACAACTGGACATTACAGATGACAATAAAAGAAGTAAAAAATGAGTTGGCTATCATAACCATAAAAGTTATATTGTAAATACATTCCTTTCAATGGTAAAGAGAAGAAGAACAACAGAATAATGAAATGATATTTTCATTGTTGGCATGTTCCTAGCTACCCTGAATAATAGGCCAAAGTAACAAGATATCAGATGCTATTAAAGACACACAGCATAAAATCACAGTAGAACTGTTCATTAGCTAGAAGTAGTCTTCTGAAGGATCATATATAATACCTCGATCTCAAATTTTATAGTGAAAAAAAGTCCTTGATCATATTAATGCCATTGTTTTTTGACTCTGTTCCACTGTAATCATGATTAATTGTCTTAAGATGTACACCTTACATGTTCAGGTGCAAATAGCCTAAAATATGATTAATGCTTGACACTAAATTGGATTTTTTTCCCCACATACAGGAAAACAATCATCAGGCAGACAAGCAACCACATTATCATTCACAAGAGAGTTGCTTTTTCAAGGAATCAGCATAAAATAAAATATTGACAATCTAGTGCAGTGCTGTTTATATGGAGGAATTAGAAAGTAGCTGTATCAGCCCAGGCTACGTGGCTTTAAAACTGTACTGCCACTATTTGAGATGAAGTCTGAAAGTTAGAGCTGTATAGAAGAGGCATGAGCTCTAGATGACAGGCAGGACTCCTGGAGACTCTGGCTCTGAAACACTCATTTAATGTATAATCCATATATTTACAACAAAGTTATCCCCAAGGAACTGTCTGCTTCCTAGTAATTCTATCAAATGACTGAGCTACAAAACGAAAAGCCGATCAACTTTGGATGCTCTTCCCCCCTAAACTTCATTCAAACTTAAATGTAAGAAGAATAAATAAAGGGGATATAGTCCTACCATCTTCAGCACCTCCCATCAGGCTGTCTCCTGCCATGCTTGAACCCCAGAGAAAGGCAAAAAAGGGCCTCTTTTTCTATGCATTTTAGCATCATGGTGGAATTTGGTGTTACAGACAATAAAAACAACAGACCTCAAGGCCTGAGGGTGAGCAAGATACTTGGCCCAATTCATTCAAATTGATCACGACGGTATGACTCTGGAAGAATTTGCAAAGTATGCACACAGTGCTGAATAAAAGACTAAATATGACATCTTATATGATTCCCTTGATACAAAGTTCAAAAAGAGACACAACCAAACCACAGAGGTAGATGTCAGAATAATGGGTTACCTTTGCGAAGAAAGAAGGAACAGTGATGGAAGAGGCAGAGGGAGGCTGCTGGGGTGTAGCAACTCCCTATAGTCATACACACATACACACACCTGTCTTGTGAGCTCCATGAGAGTCTTATAGCAGATTTTAAGAGAAAAAGACTATCACTAGGAGTTGCAATTTTGGAAGAAGAAAGAAGAAAGAAGAAGAAGAAGAAGAAGAAGAAGAAGAAGAAGAAGAAGAAGAAGAAGAGAAGAAGGGGGAGGGGGAGGGGGGAGGAGGAGGGGAGGAGGAGGAAAGGAAAAGAAGAAAAGAAGGAAGAAGAAAAGAAGAGGAGGAGAAGAGAGAACAGGAGGAGGAGGAGGAGGCAGAGGAAGAAGTTGCAATCTTGTTTTGGTTAAATTTCTGCTATGTCCCTCAAAATACTTGAGAAAATATTTCTTGAATTGGTATGTAAGTTCTTCTGGGATACTTTGTGATATGTCTAAAAAAACTGTAGAATAAATCCAGACATTTCCATAATATGTGGCTAATTTTACCTAATGGTAATATTTTTAAAATGTGGATGTATTAAAGGGCATAACAAAAATAGAAATCTACTAAAGAAAGCCAATCTATAATGATTTAGATCAGCGCAGTGCTTGGATGGGGCTGAATATTGAAGTGAACTGACTGGGAAAGGCACAACAGAAATTTTTCAGGTGATACAAATGTTCTACATCTCAATTGGTAGATTTAAATGGATGCAGAAAGTTGTCAAAGCTCATCAAAATTTATAATTTCAATGTGCACATTTTATTGCATGTAAAGTATGCCTAAATAAAGTATATTTTAAAAGACAAACTGCATGAATTTAAAATATAAAACTTGAACAATTTCCTTCACCTCTGAATTTCATATCTTCTGTTGCATTGAAATATTAATAGAGGGACTATATGAGAGAACACCCTAACACCATAAATTTCACATTTAAGTAGTTAGTGAACGTAAATGTCCCTTCCTGCTCTCTTAATAATTGCTATCACATTAAGTGTAAGAATTTGAAAAACTAAAATTCCTGCAAGGATATTAACTTAATCGCAAAATTTTAAATTCTACTCTTTATTCTTTTGCACAGATTTAGCAAATCAAGTGGTTGACTTCAAAGATAACTTCACCTGCCTAATCCAACTCATGCTTTAAAACTACATTTAGGAGCTGCTTCATCCAGGAAGACTTCTCTCCCCAATACCATCTCTCAACTTCTCCATGCCAGGAAAGTGCAAGCATCTCTCCTCTCTGCTTCCATGTTGATATCTTTTCACATCAATAACGCATGTTGCCATCTGTCTGTCACCTACAAAGAGTCTGAGACGGGGACTACTGTATAAGTGGTTTATCACAAGAATGCTCTCTGACAGAGGAGTGAGTGAAGAAATATGACAGGGCAAGGCAAAAAGCCAGGCTAGAATTTGGTCTTAGGTCTCAGCTGGATTCTAGCCTCTGCCCCATCTCCTGCAGAGCTCTAGAGCACTAACTGCGTCAAAGAGTAGGTCCCACTTTAAGAGACCAGCCTTTCTCCCTCACCCAACCACTCTCAACCACATGCGTTCCCCTTCACTCACCCATTAGTCAAAATCAATACCTCAAGGCTGTTCTAAGGAGAAGTATTACCTCCCTAGTGAAAAGGCAAGAAAGAGGCAGCTGTGAGCAAAAGTAGCCATACTCATGGCAACTGTGTGTGTGTGTGTGTGTGTGTGTGTACCAAACCAGTAAAGGGGATCTGGGATGAACACCAACAATATCCAAACCACATAACATTTCATTGTAGCATATATTTAAAATAGTGTGTAAGAACATGAGCTTTTGAATCAGAATGCCTATAGATATCAACCCTACATAAAGCTACACAATTTGGGGAAAATCACTTAACTTCTCCAAACTGCAATTACCATATCTATTAATAGGAATAATGTAATAGCAGTGTCTACATCATAAGACTGTCATGAAAATTAAATAAAAAATACATGTAAAGTGCTCAGGCCAGTGTGTAGAACATAAAAATTTAATACATATTAGTTGTTACTATCATCACTGCTGCTACTTATTGTTGTTGTTATTATTATTATTATTCTAATGATCAGATTAAAGGCCTGTCTTTCTCACTAGATAATGAATCAAACAGACATATAAGAACTCACCTAACCCTAATAGCTAGCTCTTGGTGTTACTAGTTAATGGCCTGGCATTTACAGCTGAATCCTTACATGCATGCATCCTTTTCTTGAAATTAACCTCACAGTGCACTGATGTCAGACAAGGTAGCTCTGTAACTGTAATAAGCTAAGACAAAAAAAAGGCCATTCCATGATCTTCTCAGAACAGAGACAAAACAAGATTACAGAGCAAACCACAAAAATTACTAAACAACCTCTTTTCCCAGCTAAGAAGAATAACAACTGCTTCTTTGTCAATTATAGACTTAGTGTCAGATTATTTTTCCTGCCTTCTAGGGAAGATTCATTAAAATATCAGATTAACCACCACACTCCCTGACAGTACCCAAACCAGAGCAAAACCTGCTTCATTGAATATTCCTCAAAAATCACCTGACACAAGCACAAATCCTATAATGAATCCTCCTTAACACTCTTCCATTATGAAGCTTCATGGTTCTCCATAGTGTGTGGTCTCCCTCCTTGCAATAAGGCAATAACTGAAACTTCATTTGACAGAAGGTATATTTAAAAAATAAAAGATTTTGTTTATTTATTCATGAGAGACACAGAGAGAGCCAGAGACATAGCAGAGGAAGAAGCAGGCTCCCTGCAGGGAGCTGATGTGGGACTCAATCCCAGGACCCTGGGATCACGCCCTGAGCCAAAGGCAGACACTCAACCACTGAGCCACCCAGACATCCCAAAGAAAGGTATATTTCTGATCATCTTTGACTAGAAGCCTCTGACACAGAGATAATTCATTTGTGTATTCATAGTGCCTAAAACATAGTAGGCATTTCATAAGAGTTGGAGGAATTAACCCCAGATACAAGTTAGTTCCAAAGATCCTGACTGTACGTAATAGTTGACACAGGTGATTTTCATATGTGCAGTATGCATAAAAATTGAAAAGACCCAGATACCTACTGAGCAAAGAACAACGTTAGGTAAAATTGGGAAATATGTTCAAAAACCATAGTGCTGGGCATCTGGCCATCAGCAGCAGTAATGGAGAAAGTAAATCAAAAGCTCAGATGAAACTATGATATAACAAACTATGAAGAACACAGATTCCACAATGACAGATGCTGCTACAAATCAAAGAGCCATTATCACCTTATGCTCACTGTATATAGAAGGCTGTCTAAATGGGTATTCCCAGGTTGTCACAGTACTCCTGGAAATCAAGTCTGGACTACTGCCATCTTGGTGCAATGCCATTTTTGGTCTACAACTGTACATAGGAAAGAGAAAATTGACAGTATGACTGGGAACCCAATTCTCTTTGCTCAATAGTAACATAAATATGCAGCCAGTCCAGCTTATAGAAAATAATTTAATAGATAGGTAGATGAAAACAGTGTAAAGGAGTTATAGGATATACATATAACTATTTTGCAGCAGGTAGAAGAAATTCTGATATACCATTATATGACAAAACTCTGTAACTGAGCCTGGGTGGCTCAGCAGTTGAGCGTCTGCCTTTGGCTCAGGACATGATCCAGGAGTCCCAGGATTGAGTCCCACATCGGGCTCCCTGCATGGAGCCTGCTTCTCCCTCTACCTGTGTCTGCCTCACTCTCTTTCTGTATCTCTCATGAATAAATAAATAAATAAAATTAAAAAAAAACAACAACTCTGTAACATTTCTGGAAGGTGTAACAGAGCTTATCACTCCACCACCGCACTAACTTCTGAAGACTCACTGTGACTTTTTTGCTTCAAGTCTTTGGTAGAAGATAAAAATGATCTACATTAAAGTTTGATCCCTACTAAATCTAACTCTATAAGCCTGTCTCACTGATGACACTACTTTAAAAAGAAATTATTCCTTTTATAGATAGAAATGAAAATTATTGCTATTTTTAATTTAATAGTATCAGGATGTCAATAAATCTGCATGTATATTTGGGATATATTTTTGGAAATCTATATGAAGTAAGGATAAGATGTTTAATTTATATGTTAAGATGTCATGTTTTTGGCATAAATTCTGCATATGCTGTAATTTGGAGCAATGACAATTTCACGCTACAAATACATGCCTTTTTGTTTAAAATCACTAAGGAGAGGGTATTACAGAGAAGAAAAGTTAAGGAATCTCTATTCCCAACATGGGGCTCAGATTTACAACCCTGAGATCAAGAGTCACATGCTTTACTGACTAAGCCAGCCAGGTAGCCCCACAATTTGTAATTTTTTATAAATTTGATGAATCCATCAGCAAACAAGTTTCATAAATCAACATTCTACCTTCTCCTTGTAGGAGACATCCAAAAGCAACAAGGAGAATTTTTAATGCAAACACTATTTCCAATGAAGATAGAATAATCCCCCTTTTCTAAACTATACATAAGGATATCAAAAGAAGCTGAGATTAGGGGAAAGGATGGGAAAGAACCTTTAAATTTCACTTCAGAGTGAAATTTGCCTAATAGAGAACATACCTAAAAGTGCCATCCAAAATGTATTTGTATAAGCGAGAGGTTCAGACTGATGTTTTCCAAGTATAACTTTTGATACATATGGAGTGTAAGAACTGGGTTCAAATAAGCTAGCAAATGAAATTCTCTTCAACTGTATTTGTATTTGGTTGAAATATCTTCAATAACAGGCAGGCAAAAGAAAGAAAAGAGACAAATGCAAAAAAAATCAAAAGTAAAGGCTATAGGTAAATGAAGCAGACTATTTGGCAACAAAGAGAAAGAGAAATTTTGAATGAGCACAGAAGTAAAACTGGAATACCACCTTCCTCTGCATCTGGCCCTCTTAAAGGGGGAATTTCCTGGTGGGGAAAAAACAGCCATTCAAAAACTCAAATCATTCAATGATAAAACACAAAAAGAAACCACAGCAGTATCAAAAACATAATACCGTGGACTTCTTTTTCTGGCCAAGACAAAGTAACAAGAACCAGACTCATTTTCTCACTTTAATCAGCCAAAAAACTGGATAAGATATATAAAACACTGGTTTTCAAGACAGATGACATCAAGCAACAGAGGGCAGTGATCCCTGAGAGATAGGAAACAAATGAGGCAAACCTTGTGATTTACTGCCCAGTTTGCTGTGCTGAGGTTCCAATCCATAGCACAGAGAGTAGACTAAGCCCAGAAAAAAACAAGTACGTCCTCTAGGTACATTCTCTGGGGTTCAGTGATACCAAGGTAATAGAGTTGATAAAAGAGACTAGGGAGGATGCAGCTGCACAGTGAAAGAACTCCAGAGATCTGCAGATGATCACTTTGTGCATTCAGCAGAGTATTAATCCCTGTGTATATATAAGGAAATTACCAAGGCTGAACAAAGAGTCATCTGGAAGGCTGAGAGATAACACTGCTGAGGACTCACAGAATCTAGGAGCAGTGCCTGTTCACACCAGCCAGAATGAAAAGCTTCAAAATTCACAAGGCATTGCTTATAGTACACAAAAGGATCTTACCTCAATAGGGGAGCATAATTATCCCTACAACAAACACTGCTCTGCCATCCAACAAAGTTTCTCATCTAACAAAACTTAAAATCAAGATCTGAAATTTTAAAACTCAATCACAATGCCTAAAAACCCTTCAAAAATTACCAGACATGAAAAGGAGGAAGAAAATATGATCTGTACTGTAGAGAACAAAAAAGATCAAACATAACTGACCCAGAACTGACACTTACATTAGAGTTAGAAGACATTAAAACATTTAATGTAACTATATTCTGTATTTTCAAACAGTAGGAAAATGTAGGATATAAAAAAGGAAGGCCCGGGATCCCTGGGTGGCTCAGCGGCTTAGCGCCTGCCTTCGGCCCAGGGTGCGATCCTGGAGTCCCCGGATCGAGTCCCACGTTGGCCTCCCGGCATGGAGCCTGCTTCGCCCTCTGCCTGTGTCTCTGCCTCTCTCTCTCTCTCTCTCTCTCTCTATGTCTATCATGAATAAATAAATAAATAAATAAATCTTAAAAAAAAAAAAGGCCCAAAACTAATAAAACTAATAGAAATGAAAACTACTGTATCTTGAGATGAAAAATACAATGGACAGGAATGAAGGACTGGAAACCATAAATCTGCTTATTTTCTATACTTCTGTCTTCTACAGATGCCATATAAATGGAATTATACACTATGCAGCCTTTTGAGTTTGGCTTTTTTCACTTAGCAAAATACATTCAGGATTCACTAATATTGTTACATACATCAATAAATGGTTTATTCCTTTTTTTTTTGCTTATATTCAATTGTACAGATACCTAAATTTTGTGTATATATTCATCAGTTGAATGATATGCAGGTTGTTTTCAGTTTGTGCAATTATGAGTAAAGCTATCATAAACATCAATACAGAGATTTTTGTGTAGACCTTATGTAGATTTTGTGTAGATAGAGACATAGATGTTGGGTAAATACCTAGAAATGAAACTGCTGGATCATATGGTATGTGTATGTTTAATTTCATGAGAAATCACCAAACAGTATTCCAAAGTGGCTGGGTCTTATTTTACATTCATAACATTAATGAATGACAGTTCTAATTATTCTTCATACTAATCACGATTCTTTTTGCTATTCTAATAGGTGTATAGGGGTTTCTCCTCCTGTTTTTTTTTACTATATTTAATTAGCCTTTAATTTTTTTGTAACATGTATTATTATCACAATACTTTTTTTTTTTTTAATGATAGTCACACAGAGAGAGAGAGAGAGAGGCAGAGACATAGTCAGAGAGAGAAGCAGGCTTCATGCACCAGGAGCCCAATGTGGGATTCGATCCAGGGTCTCCAGGATCACGCCCTGGGCCAAAGGCAGGGGCCAAACCGCTGCGCCACCCAGGGATCCCCACAATACTTTTTATTAAGTTTTTAATTTTAATTCCAGTATAGTTAACATACAGTGTTATCTTAGTTTCAGGTGTACCATATAGTGATTCAACAACTGCACACATCACCCAGTGCTCATCATGTTAAGTGTACTCTTAATCCCCATCACCTATTTCACCCATCCCCCCAACCACTCCCCTCTAGTAACCATCAGTTTGTTCTCTATAGTTCACAATCCCTGTGATTTTAATTTGGATTTCCCTAATGCAAAATGATTTTGAATCTGTTGAAATGAGGTTGAATAATTATGTTGAAATTTTTTTCATGTGTATTTTTGCCATCCATATCTCTGGTCAAATGTCTATTCAAATTTTCATTAAAAAAAAAACCTTCATTTTAATTGAGTTTTTGTTTCTTATTTTGAGTTGGCAAAGGTTTTTTTACATATACTTTCAATTCATCAGGTATATGTTCTGCAAATAACATAAAGGTCTTTCATCAGATATATGTTCTACAGGGCAGCCCGGGTGGCTCAGCGGTTTAGCGTCACCTTCAGCCCAGGGCTTGATCCTGGAGACCTGAGATGGAGTCCCGCCTTGGGCTCCCTGCACGGAGCCTGCTTCTCCCTCTGCCTGTGTCTCTGCCCCTCCCCCTCTCTGTGTGTCTCTCATGAATAAATAAATAAAATCTTTTATATATATATATATATATATATATTCTACAAATATTTTTTCTCATCTATTTCTTTTCATTTTTGTAACATTTTATATTATAGAGGAAAAGTGGTTTCTTTTTATTTTGCTAAATCCCCATCTATAAATATTTTCTTTTGTAGTTTATGGTTTGACTCCTGCTTTAAAAAATACTCTGACTCACCCAATGCCACAAAAGCTTTATACTACTGGCATTTTTCTAAAAATTGATGATATAATTTGATGGACCTTAACCTATAGATAATATTTAAATCTGTGAATATGGAAATGATCACTGGAGACCATTAGATAGTGACAAAAGAAAGACAAGGACAGATTCAAAGGATGCATTAATATTTAATGGTCTAGTAGAGAAGAATGAATTGCAAAAGAGGACTAAAAGAAGTTAATGAAATAGGAAGAAACTATGTGAGTGTAATGTTACAGAAGCCTAGAAAAGCAAGTGCTGACATAAGGAGGGAGGGTCACTTCTGCCAAATAGTGCTCAGAAGTCATGTTAGATGATGGTTTATCTTGGTAAGGGTCCCTCAAGGAAACACCCATAATACTAAAGTTGTTGGAAGTGAGGAGTCACTGCTATATTTTAATGTAAATATTTGATTTGCTTTTAGCTAGAAGTTGAAAGAAAGTTGGTAGGTTAAATCTGTCTACACCTCTGCTTTGGTAAAGTCACAAAGGGTAGTCTATAAGACCTACTTGTCTTTATTTACTCAGTAACAGTCAGAAACCAGCTGGTCTCATGGGAGGGACCTTTATAGAAATGACCCTCCTAGATTTTTAAGCTAGAAAGTATATATTGGACTCATGTTGCTATTATTGTACCTGCTGCCTATAAATTTTCAAATAACCATTAATCTTCTCTCTGGTCACATGGTCCAAATCCTGCCTGGAGATCTAGCAAACTATAATCTCTATTATTTTCTTGTCTTAAAAATCATTTCTGGGGACGCCTGGGTGCATCAGCAGTTGAGCACCTGCCTTCGGCTCCGGGATTGATCCTGGAGTCCAGGGATCGAGTCCCACGTTGGGTTGCCTTCAGGGAGCCTGCTTCTCCCTCTGCCTTTGTCTCTGCCTCTCTCTCTTTCTGTGTCCCTCATGAATAAATAAATAAAATCTTTAAAAAAAAAGATAAAAATCATTTCTTTTCATTCCTAGGCCTCAAAAGGATAAAGAGAATAATAAAGCTTGTTCAAACTTTATAATCTGTGAATCTGAGATGCTAGGTAAAGATCTACTCATATAGAGAAATAAATCAGCTTCTGTCTCCAATTATGGAACCAGAAAACTTTCTTTGAACAGACTAATTCTGTGAGGCAAAAAAAAAGTGAAATTAGAAAATTAAAGCTAGTGAAGAAGAGATAAGGTCAATGTACAGAAAGCCTCATAAAGGCTGGGGAATTGTTGGAATAGAAATATTGTAACAAGGAAGCTACAAAGATAGGAAGTGATATGAGAGTAAAATGTTTAAAATCAAGATTAGGGAGACAGGATAGTGACTGGTGAGGACTATGGGAGTAGGTGGCTGAAAAAAATGGAGGGCGAATTTAAAGTTTAGCAGATTATGGAAATGGGAGGCCTAGGGCTGGCTAGATCATCTAGGCAGATGTTGAAGTAATCAACAGCAGTGATGTGAGCAATTGTAGGGCTAATGAGGATGTGGGAAAAGACAGGTAAACAGGCAGCATGTGCAGGAGGGACAAGAGAAAACTGGCCTCTGTGGTCTGAAGTCACTCGATTGTCCAGGTTGGGAGAACCTGAACCAAGGGAGTGGTTACCAGCAGAGTCAAAAGCAGAGGTCAGTCTTAGAGCTAACTTGGGGTAAAATCAATAACAGTTTGGGACCAAGAGAATGGAAGGAATAAGAAATTGGAAAAGTCCCAGATAACTTGAGAATTTCTATTTTGGGAAATCAGACTGACTTGATACCATTAGTCAAGACTGATGACTTAGAACACAAATCAGAGATCTTTCTGCCATTCTACCATCCCCTCCCACCTGGCGTCCACACAGCGAGCAAAAATGCACACACCTGCCCACACACAGAGTTTAGAGAATGACATTTGAATGGGACAATCAGGTATCCCAGACTTTAAATAAATTTTTCAAACATTTCTAATGAAAAATATGCACAATCACTTGCTCCTACGTACTAAACTTGTTCAAGAGTACAAACTACTCAAGAAAGGAAAGAGGGAGAGAAAATGAGAAGGAGGCAAGGAGGGAGGGAGAAAGACTGGCAGGAGAACATTTCTGACAACATAATCGCAGAGGATGCAAGGGGGAAAAAGAAACTTGGTGCATTTCAAAAGCACAGAAAATAAGAGATCAGTATTTGAAGCAGATGGTATAATGTTAACAGATGGCAGAGAAAACATAGAACATCTTAAGTCTCATTTTTCATTTGTCCTCTATCAAAGAATCCTTAAAACTGAAAATGAAAGAACCAACAAGACAATGAAGTGACTGCAACCTGAAGGCTGTAATGTGTGATGCAGTGAACTAATGTATGGGAAGAGTCAGGTATGAGTTATTGCTGGCAGAAAAGGAAATCTATGGAAATCTATTGTAAAGCAATAGAGGAGGTAACTAGGCTAAGTCATAAGTATATGTCATGTATTGGAAAAACACCTTGAATGCATGTTTGGAAATATTTGGTGTCTCGTGTTAATGAAAAATCAAAACCACTAAGAATAGCATGAATGAATCAACAAAAATGCCTCAATTATAATTAACGACCAAGTCTTCACAATGGAGAGACTACATAATTTTAATATTCTTACCACCAGAAAAAAGGAGGATAAATACAGGAGTAGTTTATGCAGAGGGGTGAATGAGAACAGATATGTGAAAATATTAGTTATTGATGAAAAGAAGTTGCTGTGACCTTGCAAACTTCTTAGGCATGGTACCTACCGGTGCAGGTGGCTCACCAGTAACATAAACAACCTTTGGATTTTCAATCCATGATCATGATGCCTCACTGTCCTATCATCAGGGCCAGCTATGCGGGAAGCCATTCTAATGGGTTTGCAAAGCTAACACTGTGGCAAGTTTGTCTTGCTTGTTTATGCAAGAGATCAAACCCATCCAGAGGGATAACACAGATCTTGCACAAACTCAATGGCATGAAACTTAAAACTTGGTACAAACATGAGCTCTTGCTATCTTCATAAAACAGCACATAGTTCAGGTCCCTAACCTGATCAATTACATCCCCAAGATACAGCAAGAACTTAGAGACACTGTCACTGAATTGTTTTCAGATAATATCTGAAGAATAATCAAGTACACAACTAGCGTCAGATGTAGAACACTGGCAAAACCCATTCTGAAACTACTGTTGCTTAAACCACCAATGATCTCCCAACTGGCAAGTCAAAATGCTTATTTTCAGTCCTCTGCCAAGTTACTATTCCATGTCCCTTTCCTCTCCTGGCTTTCTGGGTGTCTCAGATTCTTCATTCTCCTACTTCTCAACTTCCTTATCCTTGGTCTTTGCAGGTGCTTTGTCCATGGACCTACCCTATTAAATGTTGGAGCCTCCTAAGTTTACATATTTGACTCCCTTCTTATTTACAGATTCAAATGCTAATCCTTCCCAGAAACATCCTACAGACACACCCAGAAATACTGTTTAACCAAAACTCCTTGTCCTGGTCAGGTTGACATGTAAAATTAACCATCACAAAATGTTTTCCAGACACGAGAATATGAACACCTAAAGAATCATCTAAGATAAATAAAAAGTGCTTGACTCAAGGAAGTGAGAGACAGCTGGTTTGAAAAGGAAGTATGGATAGCTGTTTTTATTTTATGTTTTCTATTTATCCTTTATAAGCCTTGAGAAAATAATCTATTTAAACTGTGTGTATGTTTAACTTTGATAAGAAATTTTTAAATAGGGATCCCTGGGTGGCGCAGCGGTTTGGCGCCTGCCTTTGGCCCAGGGCGCGATCCTGGAGACCCGGGATCGAATCCCACATCAGGCTCCCGGTGCATGGAGCCTGCTTCTCCCTCTGCCTATGTCTCTGCCTCTCTCTCTCTCTCTCTCTGTGACTATCATAAATAAATAAAAATTAAAAAAAAATTTTTAAATAAAAATATATTGCTTATGTTTGCCTGAGCAATTTCAGTAAAGCGACTGGAACAGAAGCCAGACAAAAGGATATAAGCAAGATTTATGACAATAAATGTAGATTCATCTTTTTTAAATTAATTTAATGTAAAGGGAATAAGAAAAGACAACAGTCTCAAGAGGATATAGTATCAAAGATCAATGTTTTTTGGGAAAAGGAAACTTAAAAAGAAGTTAGTGTAAGAAACGCAAGGTAAAATGTATATGCTATAATAAATTAGATAAATTAATTAAACTGATGATAAGGAATATTACAATTAATAAGGTACATTATAGATATACCCATAATAAAGTAATATCTGAGATGTAAGAAGAGGAGAGCAGTGTATTGATAGAAAAGCCAATAATTATTATGATAATTGCAAACATTTTCTGAGCAGACACAATGCTAAAAACTTCCATGCATCACCTTGATTCCCCAAAATAGCCCTGGAACGTATGTTCCATTGTCTTCATTTTACAGTTGGGAAAACTGAGTCTAAGAAAACATTTTCTTGGGATGCCTAGGTGGCTCAATTGGTTAAGCCTCTGCCTTCAGCTCAAGTCCTGTTTCCCGAGTCCTGGGATTGAGCCCCACATCAGGCTCCCTGCTCTGTGGGGAGTCATCTTCTCCCTCTACTTGTGCTCTCATTCTCTCTCTCTCTTTTTTAAAAAAATAAATATTTAAAAGAGAAAGAAAGAAAGAAAGAAAGAAAGAAAGAGAAAGAAAGAAAAAAGAAAGAAAGAAAGAAAGAAAGAAAGAAAGAAAGAAAAAAGAAAGAAAGAAAGAAAGAAAGAAAGAAAGAAAGAAAGAAAGAAAGAAAGAAAGAAAGAAAGAGTGAGTCAGGGAAAGTTGTTCTAAGTGAGTGGTTTTCAACTAAAGCTGATTTTGCTTCTCAGGATATATGTAACAATGTCTGGAGACATTCTGAAATAACTGAGGGGTAGGAGTCACATGTTTCTTGTCTCTGGTGGGTGGAGGCCATCGATGCTGCTAAACATCCTACAGTACACAGAACCACCTCTCCACTAAGAATTATCTGGCCCAAAATGACAATTAGGCTGAAAATTAGTAGCACTAACCTAATTATTCCTAGAATATGGGAAGGAGTAAGTGGTGAAAATGTTTTTAAAAAAGAGACTCAGTAGATGGATCTAGCTACAGTAACTGTTACCCTGAGGATTGTTCATAAATGTGCTGGCTCTAAGAAGAAACTGGCAATCAAATAGCCAGGTGAAAATCTTTGACAAGATAATTACATTAATTCTAAATGGTAAGATAAAGATATGACAATAATGGAAGAAATGTTAGGATACAAGGACTGAGAAAATGGAAGAGTACAGTAAGGAAAATGTGATTCCGTGAATACGGTCTAACAGTTAAAAAAATAAAATTCACAAATATTGGTCATAAAAGATCACCACACTTTATTTTATTTTTTTTATTTATGACAGTCACAGAGAGAGAGAGGAGAGAGGCAGAGACACAGGCAGAGGGAGAAGCAGGCTCCATGCACCGGGAGCCCGATGTGGGATTCGATCCCGGGCCTCCAGGATCGCGCCCTGGGCCAAAGGCAGGTGCCAAACCGCTGCGCCACTCAGGGATCCCGATCACCACACTTTAATATATGAAACAGGATGTCTTAATAGACATACAGGGACAGCGGAATAAAACTGAAGGGGTTCATGCTAGAGTCTGTTTATTTCTTCAGAAAAGAAGGATTCCAGAATTCTGCAAAAATAAGTGGAGAAAAGATTGGGCAAAGCCAAAAGAAGAAAAATGAAGAATAGGAACACTTACTATAGGTAAAGTAGAAGGAAAAAATTAGAACAAGCAAATTCTGTAAACTTTTGAGGTTTCATCTGAGTATAGAAAGCTTAAGCATATGTAAAAGGAGTCATAGGATTTTTTTCTATTGACCATTTGGAGTAACAAGCAACATACTTACCTTCATACCGTAAACAACTAAGAACTGGGCAAAATATATAAGACAACTGCCTGGTAGAATTTTCTGGATCATGAAAGAGAATACTAACTAGAGCAAAAAAAGCTTGTAAATCTGAAGGAACAAAGATCAGAGTTTGGGGAGAATAAGGTGACTGGAAATTGGAATCAGAGAAGGAAACTAAGAAAGAAGGAACAGGAGGGCACTTGGGTGGCTCAGTGGTTGAGCATCTACCTTGGACTCAGGTTGTGATCCCAGAGTCCCACACTGGGCTCCCAGCAGGGAACCTGTTTCTCCCTCTGCCTATGTCTCTGCCTCTCTCTGTGTCTCTCATGAATAAAATTAAAAAAAAAAAAAAGTTTTAAAAAAAAAGAAGCAGAAGGAAGAGGAGGTGAGAGGTGGGGGAGGGGAGATGGAAGGAAGGGTTGAGAGGAGGAATATGAAGAAAAATGATGTAGAAGTCATCTAGAAAGGTGCATAAATTCTTTTCGAATATGAGCTGAGGACTAATTTGGGTTTTTTCTATTTAATAAAAATATTTAATGCTGCCAAAAAGGATAAAAATACAGTAGGAATGGCAGTACAATACAAAGTAGTCTCTCTGAATTTATTCTCTTTTACATCTTCCTACATCTCAACAACACGTGTTAAAAACTTTACAGTACATCAACTGAGAGGGTTCTGTGAAGTCTTCTACTGGTGCTGCTCTTTGTCCCCCAGATGTACAGTTTAATCTGCAAGGAGACAAATGTGAAGCAATCTACAAGTTTATCAAGCCTCACTTCAGTTTCTGGAGTGAGCCTCAGGTCTTACACATTAACAGTTCAAAATGTATGCAGCTGCAGTATATTCTCAAGTCGTGAATATTTAGGTGCCTGTCAATCTTGGCCTCACTCTGCCAATAAGGAGAATTTTCCTTCAAGATGTTTTTTTTGGAGAAATTTTTGTTCTTTGCTTATCTTTCTTCTTAAAATTGAGAAAACTTTTCCTTTCTCATTCACTCTCATCTAGGACTGTTTCAACCGCTGCACCTCCTGAGCCATGTTAGCTTTTCGGTCCTCTCGAATATGCTGCCATCGAACACTCTGAGCAGTTTCTCCTCCATAGCATTCTGTATTTTTAGAAGGTAGTCTGTAGAGCAGTCAGCTGCCAGTTTTCCTTCTTCTAGGCCTATCCCATCACCATTATTTTGGTTGGTGAATGATCAAAAGTAGGACACTCTGCCTTAGAAAGTTCTTTCCCCTGTTTCTGATGTTTTCTAATTGCTGTAGATATACTATATATGACTTCAAGAACTATGTTCTGAATCCTGCTTCCTTTAAACAGCTCCTCTTGGGCCAGTGGGCCAAGTATTGTGTACATATAATAGATTCCTTCTCCGCAACTCAGTTTAGCATGACAACTGCTTTGGTCTTCTGCTGCCAAAACATGGGCCAGACATGGCAGCCTGTATTAGGAAGTGGCCTTTGTGTTAAGATGTAACTCCGCTGCACCTCTTCTATGGCAACTAAACTGGCATTAATATAATCATTTTCAGCATTCTGCAGTTTAATATGACTGATCACAGAGGCTTACATCTCTGTATCTGTTTCGACTTCCATTTTCTAGAAACTCGGCCATTCTATGAGGACAGTCACAGGACTCATTGAGAATTTTCCAAGTACAGTGCTGCTGCCAGTGATTCTGAGCATCCACCTGCTAAGACTCCCACTGGACACACCATTGGGAGCAAGCTGGTGCAAGCAGAGCAGCTCAGGCCCCACACAATCCAGGGGAAGCTGCTGAGGGCTCAGTGGTATATGTACACAGAAGCGCAGGATTAAATTTCATGAGGCAGGTAAAAAAACAACCAAAGACTTGCAAGATAAATAACGCCAGAGCTCATACACAACAGAAATCGTTCAAATTCCAATCATCTGGAGGACAGAGCACTTAGGAATCATTTGGAGCATCAAGGAAATCCTCCAAGATGGGTCCAGCCATTGTTCTCTCTCCCTCAGTACAAGTAAATAACTGATGATTCATAGGTAGGTAGGTAGGTAGGTAGGTAGGGTAGATAGATAGAATAAAGAAAGATATAATTTAAACAAAGAAAACCCCTGTAACACTTGGAAAAAATGGTCAATATCATAAGTCATCAAGGAAACAAGTATTAAAGTCAAAAATAAGATACCACTTATTAGATGGCCAAATTAAAAGGAGTGACATACCAGATGTTAGCAAAAATGTGAAGCAATGGAACTATCATACATTTCTGATGGAAATATAACACTTCTCAACTATAATTTTAGACAAACTATTTGGCATTTTTGTACAGTTGAATATATGCCAATACTATCACCCAGCTATTTTTTCACTTCTAGGATTTACACTATAGAATGAAAACATACATTCATTTCAGAGACTTGAAAAGGAATTTTTATAGCAATTTTTTCATAGCCAAAACACTGAAACAATTCACATGTCCATTGACTTGTGAATGGATAAACAATTTTGGCGTGGCTCCTAAACAACAGAGTTCTATTCAAGTATAAAAAGGAAATAAATAAACTGCTTATGTACCCAACAGCATGGAGAAACTTACAGGCATTGCTTTGAACAAAAAAAGTCACAAAAGAGTACATACCACATAATTCCATTTTTATGAAATTCTGGACTGTCTATATGAAATTTTAATCTATACTGACAGAAAGTAGATCACTACTTGGGATAGAGTCAGGAAGAAGAAATTGCCTTGGAAGCGAACAAGGGATTGGGGATGATTAAACTGTTCTACGCCTCAGTGTAGGGATAGCTACATGAATGTATACATTTGCCAAAACTTATCAAACTGTTCAATTAAATGGATGATTTTTATTTATGTAAATTATACTCCAAGAAGGTTGATTTAAAACAGAGTTCAATTGTGCTGAAATTGAGAAGATGGCCCTGCCAACACAATCAGAATCTTACCAAAAGCTTCATACATCCCCACTCTCAAGTAGAGAAGCTATTTTTAGGATGTTCAAACATTTTAAAAAGGGGGGGGTGCTAGGTAGACACAAGCAGGATACTATGTGCCTGCTGATAAAAGTATACCTATGAAGTGCTCCTGCCAATTAATTAATTAGTTTCAATCTGAATCAAGTCTCTAAATCTACTTAACAACAGGCAGGAAATCCAATGGACATATTAATACATTTAACAGACACTATGGGGGGCACATGGCAACATCCAAACCTCAGGAAACTCTCCAAAAAAAAAAAAAAGACAAGGTTTAGAAGCAGAGGGGGGAAACAGCCAGAATTAATTCTCTCTCTCTCTCTCTCTCTTTTTTAAGATTTTATTTATTTATTCATGAGAGACACAGAGAGAGAGAGAGAGAGAGAGAGAGAGGCAGAGACACAGACAGAGGGAGAAGCAGGCTCCATGCAGGGAGCCTGATGTGGGACTCAATCCCAGGACTCCAGAATCACATCCTGGGCCAAAGGCAGGTGCTAAATCGCTAAGCCACCCAGGGATTCCCTAATCTCTTTTTTAATAGATAATTCAAAGATGTATCATACAATCACAATTATAAACTTTATGTGGATCCCAATTTGAATAAATAAATTGTAAAAAAATTCCTCTATAAAACAATAGGTAAAATGTGAACACTATTTGATAGTACTAAGGAATTACCGTTAATTTCTTAGCTGTGAAAATAGTATTATGGCTAAATTAAACATATTTATCTCAAAGAGACATATACTTAAACATTTATACATGAAATTATGTGATGACTAGGATTTGATTAAATATAATCTGGGTGGGGAGAGGAGGGTAGGAGTAAAAATAAACAAGATTGGTCATAGACTGGTAGATACATAGAGCTATTATATCATTCTTTCTGGCTTTGGTATATATTTAATATTTGGCCATAATATAATTTAAAAAGTTAGAAAAGAAAGTGATGGCCACCATAGCTCTGGGATTCAGAAGAAATAGGCTCTGTGGAAGAGTGGCAGATCCAGCTAGTTGCCTGGCCAACGTATATTAACCCCTTTTATTTAGTACATTAATTAGAATAGATTATGCTATGTTGCAATAACAGACCACAAATCTCAGTTTAACAAAAGTTCCTTTCTTGTTCATACTATATGCACCATTGTGGATGGGCAAAGGGGACCAGGCTGAAAAGGCTCCACACTCTTGCAGGCATACTGTCTGAAACACAGTCTCTGGACGACCCTGGCAGGTAAGGCAAGACTAAAGAAACTTAAATGATTTTCTTTAAGCAAGAGCTGGGACCAAGATAGGCCTGGAACTCACAACCCCAGGATCAAGAGTCACACATTCTACTGACTGAGTCAGCCAGGAGCCTCTTAATTGAATTTTTGATTTTCTCATTTATGAGTGACCTATGTCACTTTTTGAACAAAAAAAGTTTCATTGGCCATAACAGATCACATGGAAAGGAGGCTGAGGAGTACAGGTTTCACAATACCCAGAAGGGCAGAAGAATCATATATGGTAACCACTGGTAATAGTTATCACATTTACCAACTGGAGCACATTTTTTTTTCTGACTGAGAACATGTCCAGCTTTAAACTACTCAACTTTCCAGACTCCCAGGCAGCTAGGATTGGCCAAGTGACACAAATCTGACATATGAGAAGTTTCACCAGGAAGTGTGATGAAAGAGGCAGACTTGGCATGTTTCCTTGGCCCCTTACGCTCTCTCATTCTTCCAACTAGGAAAAATGGGCACTATGCCTGAGGACACTGCAGCCATAGGGATAGAGCCATATACTAAAGATGGTGGAACAGCAGCTACAAGGAGTTATAACTCCTTGATGACTTCCTAAGTAGCCAAAATATCCAGACTTCTTAATGAAGACAGATAAGTAGATGGATAGGTAGGTAGCAACTGATCCAGCCTTTATTAAACCATTATACCCAAAGCTTTTGTATGTGGCCAAATTTATTCTTTAATAATATGCAAAGATTCTTCCAGATTCAACAGAGGAGGGCAGGGAACAAAAGATCTTATTATTTTCCCTCTTAAAAAACTGAATAATTTAGGAACTCCAGTAGAAAAACAATAATCTTATTAAATTTAATAAGAAATAAAAACAAATTTTAGGAGAGAGTTAACTATCTGGTCACTTAAGGGCAAGGTATCCTGCAGCTGATGAAGGAAATGAGGAAGTATGTGATACATAGGCTAGTCTTCCTTCCTAGGGAAATGACAGGGCCATTGGAAGCAGGCAGGTCACGGAGTGTCACAAAGAGACTGCTTACACAGGGTCACAGTAACATCTCACTAACCACTGAAAGGTAGTAAATTTTCATCACTCTCTGGGTTGCTGAATGATGGCTTGTATACAGGATCCTCAGGGTTCCTAGTCTTTTAATGAATGGATATCCTGTTCAATAACCTCTCTGGTTTATCACCTTGATCAAGACTGGGAGATGTTCATCAAGCTTAACAGACTGACTCTTGACCCTTCTAACAAGGGTCAAACATTATATTCTAACAAGAATATAATTTTCAAATATAATACTTATATTTTCTGAACACAAGTAACTCAAATGCTCAACAATATTCAACACTCTTGAGATAGCCCTTTCAAGGCTATTCAATGGGGAAAGGAAACCCAGAACACAAGCTCAGGCTTTTTCCCTCATCCTACTTTGACAACTGATATAACTAGAAAAATACAAATCAATTTCAACTAAAGACTAAGTCATATTTCTACATACTATCAACTAACAACTGGAAATTGAAATTGAGATAACAATTCCCTTCATAATAGCATCAAAAGGAATAAAATGCTGAGTGATACGTTCAACAATGGAAATATAGGGCTATACACTGAAACCACATCTTTAACTGCAAGAAGTCAAAGATGATCTAGTTAAATGGAGAGACATTCCACATTTACAGATTGGAGATTTACTATTGTTAATATGACAATTCTCCTCAAATTGATCTATCAAAATCCCAGCAGACTTCTTTGTAGAAATTTACAAGCTGACCCTAAAATTTATATGAAAATGAAAAGGACTTAAAATAGTCAAACAGCTTTTAAAGAGCAAAACAAAATTGGAAGATTTACATTACCCAATTTCAAAACTTACTACAAAGTCACTATTAAATTATAAATTGAATTTCATCAAAATTATACACACTCTTCAAGAGACTAGGAAATTGAAGTAACAAAGCAGATTGGAAGAAAATATTTGCACATCATGTATCTAACAAAGAACTCATATCCAGGAAATATAAAGAACCCTTACCAAATAAATTATAAGAAGACAACACAGTTTAAAAGTAGGCAACACATTTCACTGGAGAAGATATATAAATGACTAATAAATACATGAAAAGGCATTCAACATCATTAGTCATTAGAGAAATGCAAACTGAAACCACAATAAGAAGGGTATAATAAAAAAGACGGACAATTCTCAGCATTGGCAAAGCTAAGGAGACAACTGTGACATTCATAACATTCTGGTTGGATATAAAATGGAACATCACAAAATGTTAAATTTGTCAGAATCTTGAAAAGTTAATCACATACTTACCATACAATGCAGTAACCCCACCCCTAATTATCTACTCAAGAGAAATGAAAACATATGTCTACATGAAGACTTGAACATGAATATTCATAGAAGTATTATTCAAAATAACCAAACACTGGAAAGAATCCAAATGCCCATCAATGAGTGAGCAGATAAAAGGAATGCGAAACAGCTGTACAATAAAATACTATTCAGCATTAAAAAGAAACTACTAATACATTCTACAACATGAATGAATCTCAAAATCATTATACTAATTGAAAGAAGCCAGGCACAGAAGATTTCATATTATATGATACTATTTATACGAAACCCCTTAAGAGGCAAATCTATATACAGAGAAAGCACATCAGTGATTGCCCTAGGGCTAGGGAATGACTACAAACAAGCACAGGAACTTTTAGGGATGATGAAAATATTCTAAAACTGGACTGTGATGATGATTATCCAACTCCAATGAACATATTCCAAATTACTATAATGTATATTATATTCTGACAGTGGAAGAGTTTTATGGTATGTATATTATACCTCAATAAAGCCATTTTAGAAGAAGAAAAATGAAGGACATAGATAAAAAGGAGGAGGGTTGGGGAAAGGGGAGAGGAGGAAAAAGAGAAAGACCAAGGTAAGACATTGAAAGTATATGTAAAGAATTAAATTTAATCTTCTGCTATTCTAAAGGGAAGAACTAGCACTAATGAACAAAATGGGAAAAGATAGATTTTATTTGATATAAGGAAAAATATGCTCATTACTTTCTTCAAAAGAAACATCCTATATTAAAAAATTGTTCTTGGGCAGCCGGGTGGCTCAGCAGTTGAGCATCTGCCTTCAGCCCAGGGCATGATCCTGGAGTCCTGGGATCGAGTCCCACTTCAGGCTCCCGGCATGGAGCCTGCTTCTCCCTCTTCCTGTGTCTCTGCCTCTCTCTCTCTTTCTCTCTCTCTCATGAATAAATAAATAAAATCTTTTAAAAAAATTGTTCTTCATCCCTTGAAGAATATTGTAAAATCACTTTTGAAAAAAAATCAAGCTATCACTATGACACCTCCAAAAGTTAAGACTTTACGCATTCTGAACTTAGTTACATACACAGTGTTTTTTATTTTTGGTACCCTAGAATAGCTGCACATCTAAAAAAAAACTGATTTTAGAAGAAACTTCTTTTGTTTATTAAGAATGTGGTAAATCTGGCTGCTTCCCTACCTTAATCCAACCGGATTCCATGCCAAATTGATTCCTGCTTAGAACAAGCATAAGCATGGTAATTCTGGTTTCAGTTTTACAGGTAACTTAAGAGACACTTCCATGTTTTAATAATGGATAACAGTGATAGTGTGGGGTTCTTAAAAAGGGAAATCATTTAGAACAATTGATTTATAGATAACTGTTCTCTGAATCTCAAGAATGATTTAGTACTAACAAACACTACATAAGTGTTGCAAAGTCCTCTCAAAAATCTCACAGCCTATGAAAAGTAGAATATATAATTATAACACAGAACAAATGTGATTTTTGAAATGAGATTAGAAGTTTCAAATGCAGTTCTAGGAGTCGAGCAGAAGAATCCTTATCAATGGAAAAAAAAAAAGATCCAAGTAGCTCCAAACTGAAGGAAATATTTTCAAATGTTTGTTCAATGAGTGTGGGTAAAATTCAAAACTATCCAGATAAAAATAAAAGTCCTCTAATCTCACAGAACATTTATAATTAGAAGTTACACCATGAATATTTAGTCGCCTTCAAGTTCAAGTTAGAAGAAATGTTTTTCAATTGAGTTTCTGGAACATAAACCACTCTGCTTTCTGGTGGGAAACATAAATGACTATATAAGTTGAATATAAAATTCATGAACAATCTGGAAGCCTGCTAATTGCAGACAGAATGTCACATAAACAAGAAATCAAAGAACTTCTTTCTGGCTCATATGTCTTTAGGAGGGAGAAATCACTTTCCTTGGCACAAGTACACTGGCATAATTGACAAAACGTCGAGATGGCACATTTCACCATATGTGCTTCCTTGGATCTAATCAAGTCCCTATGAACACTGGAGTCATAAACTCTACATTTGGTCTAGGGCAGTATATGATAAATTCTTAAATCAGTCGGTAATAAAAGAGGTAGAGCAGAAGTTTAAATACAGCAAAACAGGAAACTGAATGTCTTAGCCCAATTGGATATAAAGTAAATTCCTGATTTAAAAAACTCAAATCTAAGTGCATTGGGGCAGGCAGGTCCTCCATATTGCTGAGGAAAAAATATTAGTTTCCATTATCGACAGTGCACAAATCACAATCAGTCTACAGACATGTTTTAAGAGTCTAAGAGAGAAAGCTTTTCCCTCTCAATGCAACATTTAAAAACTAAGAAATTTGCTATAGAAATACTTATTTCTGTTTTCTCTTAAAAATAAGATCTGATCATCCCTCCATAGCTACAGCCTGCTGGTATGTGTAACAAATCTCCACTTACCAATGTTCTCCAGTTGACGCAATCCTCCAACCCCCCCCCCCCCAACTATCTCCACCATCCACATGAGCACATGATCTGTTATTCCTTCATTTTACCTACTTTTGCCCCTCCTCCTGTTCCTGCATGCTCTCTTGCTCTCTCTCAAATAAACACATAAATCTTCAAATATCTTCAAATAATAATAATAATAATTTTAAAAGAATCTATTTTTCTTAGGAAGTTCCTGTATTTAGAAAAATCCTAACTAGTCAAGTGGTAGTCTAAGCTATGTTCCATGGTCATGAGTATAGTCCCTTCAAGATATTAGGAGTGAAATTCTTTTGCCTAAGGCCCAGCACTGACAAAGCACAAAAAGTTAATAGAGCAGATCAAAGTTTTGGAGTCACAATGAAAAAACAATATAATCCTACCTCCAAAGTGATTACCCCAGGAAAAAATGTTAAATGTCCCCAGAAACCAGCACATCCCAAAGACTGTAGAAAAGTTTCAGTGCTATGTGAGGAAAGGAGAGTAAATGCAGAAAAATTTAATTTCTAGTGCAGCAGACTCCTAGCTCATCAATTACTTGCCCATGGTCCAAATATTC
>NW_023331138.1:0-50006 GCF_011100685.1 Canis lupus familiaris | reverse complement strand
GAATATTTGGACCATGGGCAAGTAATTGATGAGCTAGGAGTCTGCTGCACTAGAAATTAAATTTTTCTGCATTTACTCTCCTTTCCTCACATAGCACTGAAACTTTTCTACAGTCTTTGGGATGTGCTGGTTTCTGGGGACATTTAACATTTTTTCCTGGGGTAATCACTTTGGAGGTAGGATTATATTGTTTTTTCATTGTGACTCCAAAACTTTGATCTGCTCTATTAACTTTTTGTGCTTTGTCAGTGCTGGGCCTTAGGCAAAAGAATTTCACTCCTAATATCTTGAAGGGACTATACTCATGACCATGGAACATAGCTTAGACTACCACTTGACTAGTTAGGATTTTTCTAAATACAGGAACTTCCTAAGAAAAATAGATTCTTTTAAAATTATTATTATTATTATTTGAAGATATTTGAAGATTTATGTGTTTATTTGAGAGAGAGCAAGAGAGCATGCAGGAACAGGAGGAGGGGCAAAAGTAGGTAAAATGAAGGAATAACAGATCATGTGCTCATGTGGATGGTGGAGATAGTTGGGGGGGGGGGGGTTGGAGGATTGCGTCAACTGGAGAACATTGGTAAGTGGAGATTTGTTACACATACCAGCAGGCTGTAGCTATGGAGGGATGATCAGATCTTATTTTTAAGAGAAAACAGAAATAAGTATTTCTATAGCAAATTTCTTAGTTTTTAAATGTTGCATTGAGAGGGAAAAGCTTTCTCTCTTAGACTCTTAAAACATGTCTGTAGACTGATTGTGATTTGTGCACTGTCATAATGGAACTAATATTTTTTCTCAGCATATTGGGGACCTGCCCCCCAATGCACTTAGATTTGAGGTTTTTTTAAATCAGGAATTTACTTTATCCCAATTGGCTAAGACAGTTCAGTTTCCTGTTTGCTGTATTTAAACTTCTGCTCTACCTCTTTTATTACCACTGATTTAAGAATTTATCATATACTGCCCTAGACCAAATGTAGAGTTTATGACTCCAGTGTTCATGGGACTTGATTAGATCCAAGGAAGCACATATGGTGAAATGTGCCATCTCGACGTTTTGTCAATTATGCCAGTGTACTTGTGCCAAGGAAAGTGATTTCTCCCTCCTAAAGACATATGAGCCAGAAAGAAGTTCTTTGATTTCTTGTTTTATGTGACATTCTGTCTGCAATTAGCAGGCTTCCAGATGTTCATGAATTTTATATTCAACTTATATAGTCATTTATGTTTCCCACCAGAAAGCAGAGTGGTTTATGTTCCAGAAACTCAATTGAAAAACATTTCTTCTAACTTGAACTTGAAGCGACTAAATATTTCATGGTGTAACTTCTAATTATAAATGTTCTGTGAGATTAGAGGACTTTTATTTTTATCTGGATAGTTTGAATTTTACCCACACTCATTGAACAAACATTTGAAAATATTTCCTTCAGTTTGGAGCTACTTGGATCTTTTTTTTTTTCCATTGATAAGGATTCTTCTGCTCGACTCCTAGAACTGCATTTGAAACTTCTAATCTCATTTCAAAAATCACATTTGTTCTGTGTTATAATTATATATTCTACTTTTCATAGGCTGTGAGATTTTTGAGAGGACTTTGCAACACTTATGTAGTGTTTGTTAGTACTAAATCATTCTTGAGATTCAGAGAACAGTTATCTATAAATCAATTGTTCTAAATGATTTCCCTTTTTAAGAACCCCACACTATCACTGTTATCCATTATTAAAACATGGAAGTGTCTCTTAAGTTACCTGTAAAACTGAAACCAGAATTACCATGCTTATGCTTGTTCTAAGCAGGAATCAATTTGGCATGGAATCCGGTTGGATTAAGGTAGGGAAGCAGCCAGATTTACCACATTCTTAATAAACAAAAGAAGTTTCTTCTAAAATCAGTTTTTTTTTAGATGTGCAGCTATTCTAGGGTACCAAAAATAAAAAACACTGTGTATGTAACTAAGTTCCGAATAGCGTAAAGTCTTAACTTTTGGAGGTGTACATAGTGATAGCTTAGATTTTTTTTCAAAAGTGATTTTACAATATTCTTCAAGGGATGAAGAACACTTTTTTTAAAAGATTTATTTATTTATTCATGAGAGAGAGAGAAAGAGAGAGAGAGGCAGAGACACAGGAAGAGGGAGAAGCAGGCTCCCTGCCGGGAGCCTGAAGTGGGACTCGTCCCAGGACTCCAGGATCATGCCCTGGGCTGAAGGCAGATGCTCAACTGCTGAGCCACCCGGCTGCCCAAGAAACAATTTTTTAAATATAGGATGTTTCTTTTGAAGAAAGTAATGAGCATATTTTTCCTTATATCAAATAAAATCTATCTTTTCCCATTTTGTTCATTAGTGCTAGTTTTCTTCCCTTTAGAAATAGCAGAAGATTAAATTTAATTTCTTACATATACTTTCAATGTCTTACCTTGGTCTTTCTCTTTTTCCTCCTCTCCCCTTTCCCCAACCCTCCTCCTTTTTATCTATGTCCTCTTCATTTTTCTTCTCTAAAATGGCTTTATTGAGGTATATATACATACCATAAAACTCTTTCCACTGTCAGAATATAATATACATTATAGTAATTTGGAATATGTTCATTGGAGTTGGATAATCATCATCACAGTCCAGTTTTAGAATATTTTCATCATCCCTAAACGTTCCTGTGCTTGTTTGTAGTCATTCCCTAGCCCTAGGGCAATCACTGATGTGCTTTCTCTGTATATAGATTTGCCTCTTAAGGGGTTTCGTATAAATAGTATCATATAATATGAAATCTTCTGTGCCTGGCTTCTTTCAATTAGTATAATGATTTTGAGATTCATTCATGTTGTAGAATGTATTAGTAGTTTCTTTTTAATGCTGAATAGTATTTTATTGTACAGCTGTTTCGCATTCCTTTTATCTGCTCACTCATTGATGGGCATTTGGATTCTTTCCAGTGTTTGGTTATTTTGAATAATACTTCTATGAATATTCATGTTCAAGTCTTCATGTAGACATATGTTTTCATTTCTCTTGAGTAGATAATTAGGGGTGGGGTTACTGCATTGTATGGTAAGTATGTGATTAACTTTTCAAGATTCTGACAAATTTAACATTTTGTGATGTTCCATTTTATATCCAACCAGAATGTTATGAATGTCACAGTTGTTCTCCTTAGCTTTGCCAATGCTGAGAATTGTCCGTCTTTTTTATTATACCCTTCTTATTGTGGTTTCAGTTTGCATTTCTCTAATGACTATGATGTTGAATGCCTTTTCATGTATTTATAGTCATTTATATATCTTCTCCAGTGAAATGTGTTGCCTACTTTTAAACTGTGTTGTCTTCTTATAATTTATTTGGTAAGGGTTCTTTATATTTCCTGGATATGAGTTCTTTGTTAGATACATGATGTGCAAATATTTTCTTCCAATCTGCTTTGTTACTTCAATTTCCTAGTCTCTTGAAGAGTGTGTATAATTTTGATGAAATTCAATTTATAATTTAATAGTGACTTTGTAGTAAGTTTTGAAATTGGGTAATGTAAATCTTCCAATTTTGTTTTGCTCTTTAAAAGCTGTTTGACTATTTTAAGTCCTTTTCATTTTCATATAAATTTTAGGGTCAGCTTGTAAATTTCTACAAAGAAGTCTGCTGGGATTTTGATAGATCAATTTGAGGAGAATTGTCATATTAACAATAGTAAATCTCCAATCTGTAAATGTGGAATGTCTCTCCATTTAACTAGATCATCTTTGACTTCTTGCAGTTAAAGATGTGGTTTCAGTGTATAGCCCTATATTTCCATTGTTGAACGTATCACTCAGCATTTTATTCCTTTTGATGCTATTATGAAGGGAATTGTTATCTCAATTTCAATTTCCAGTTGTTAGTTGATAGTATGTAGAAATATGACTTAGTCTTTAGTTGAAATTGATTTGTATTTTTCTAGTTATATCAGTTGTCAAAGTAGGATGAGGGAAAAAGCCTGAGCTTGTGTTCTGGGTTTCCTTTCCCCATTGAATAGCCTTGAAAGGGCTATCTCAAGAGTGTTGAATATTGTTGAGCATTTGAGTTACTTGTGTTCAGAAAATATAAGTATTATATTTGAAAATTATATTCTTGTTAGAATATAATGTTTGACCCTTGTTAGAAGGGTCAAGAGTCAGTCTGTTAAGCTTGATGAACATCTCCCAGTCTTGATCAAGGTGATAAACCAGAGAGGTTATTGAACAGGATATCCATTCATTAAAAGACTAGGAACCCTGAGGATCCTGTATACAAGCCATCATTCAGCAACCCAGAGAGTGATGAAAATTTACTACCTTTCAGTGGTTAGTGAGATGTTACTGTGACCCTGTGTAAGCAGTCTCTTTGTGACACTCCGTGACCTGCCTGCTTCCAATGGCCCTGTCATTTCCCTAGGAAGGAAGACTAGCCTATGTATCACATACTTCCTCATTTCCTTCATCAGCTGCAGGATACCTTGCCCTTAAGTGACCAGATAGTTAACTCTCTCCTAAAATTTGTTTTTATTTCTTATTAAATTTAATAAGATTATTGTTTTTCTACTGGAGTTCCTAAATTATTCAGTTTTTAAGAGGGAAAATAATAAGATCTTTTGTTCCCTGCCCTCCTCTGTTGAATCTGGAAGAATCTTTGCATATTATTAAAGAATAAATTTGGCCACATACAAAAGCTTTGGGTATAATGGTTTAATAAAGGCTGGATCAGTTGCTACCTACCTATCCATCTACTTATCTGTCTTCATTAAGAAGTCTGGATATTTTGGCTACTTAGGAAGTCATCAAGGAGTTATAACTCCTTGTAGCTGCTGTTCCACCATCTTTAGTATATGGCTCTATCCCTATGGCTGCAGTGTCCTCAGGCATAGTGCCCATTTTTCCTAGTTGGAAGAATGAGAGAGCGTAAGGGGCCAAGGAAACATGCCAAGTCTGCCTCTTTCATCACACTTCCTGGTGAAACTTCTCATATGTCAGATTTGTGTCACTTGGCCAATCCTAGCTGCCTGGGAGTCTGGAAAGTTGAGTAGTTTAAAGCTGGACATGTTCTCAGTCAGAAAAAAAATGTGCTCCAGTTGGTAAATGTGATAACTATTACCAGTGGTTACCATATATGATTCTTCTGCCCTTCTGGGTATTGTGAAACCTGTACTCCTCAGCCTCCTTTCCATGTGATCTGTTATGGCCAATGAAACTTTTTTTGTTCAAAAAGTGACATAGGTCACTCATAAATGAGAAAGTCAAAAATTCAATTAAGAGGCTCCTGGCTGACTCAGTCAGTAGAATGTGTGACTCTTGATCCTGGGGTTGTGAGTTCCAGGCCCATCTTGGTCCCAGCTCTTGCTTAAAAGAAAATCATTTAAGTTTCTTTAGTCTTGCCTTACCTGCCAGGGTCGTCCAGAGACTGTGTTTCAGACAGTATGCCTGCAAGAGTGTGGAGCCTTTTCAGCCTGGTCCCCTTTGCCCATCCACAATGGTGCATATAGTATGAACAAGAAAGGAACTTTTGTTAAACTGAGATTTGTGGTCTGTTATTGCAACATAGCATAATCTATTCTAATTAATGTACTAAATAAAAGGGGTTAATATACGTTGGCCAGGCAACTAGCTGGATCTGCCACTCTTCCACAGAGCCTATTTCTTCTGAATCCCAGAGCTATGGTGGCCATCACTTTCTTTTCTAACTTTTTAAATTATATTATGGCCAAATATTAAATATATACCAAAGCCAGAAAGAATGATATAATAGCTCTATGTATCTACCAGTCTATGACCAATCTTGTTTATTTTTACTCCTACCCTCCTCTCCCCACCCAGATTATATTTAATCAAATCCTAGTCATCACATAATTTCATGTATAAATGTTTAAGTATATGTCTCTTTGAGATAAATATGTTTAATTTAGCCATAATACTATTTTCACAGCTAAGAAATTAACGGTAATTCCTTAGTACTATCAAATAGTGTTCACATTTTACCTATTGTTTTATAGAGGAATTTTTTTTACAATTTATTTATTCAAATTGGGATCCACATAAAGTTTATAATTGTGATTGTATGATACATCTTTGAATTATCTATTAAAAAAGAGATTAGGGAATCCCTGGGTGGCTTAGCGATTTAGCACCTGCCTTTGGCCCAGGATGTGATTCTGGAGTCCTGGGATTGAGTCCCACATCAGGCTCCCTGCATGGAGCCTGCTTCTCCCTCTGTCTGTGTCTCTGCCTCTCTCTCTCTCTCTCTCTCTCTCTCTGTGTCTCTCATGAATAAATAAATAAAATCTTAAAAAAGAGAGAGAGAGAGAGAGAGATTAATCTGGCTGTTTCCCCCTCTGCTTCTAAACCTTGTCTTTTTTTTTTTTTTTGGAGAGTTTCCTGAGGTTTGGATGTTGCCATGTGCCCCCCATAGTGTCTGTTAAATGTATTAATATGTCCATTGGATTTCCTGCCTGTTGTTAAGTAGATTTAGAGACTTGATCAGATTGAAACTAATTAATTAATTGGCAGGAGCACTTCATAGGTATACTTTTATCAGCAGGCACATAGTATCTGCTTGTGTCTACCTAGCACCCTCCCCCTTTTTAAATGTTTGAACATCCTAAAAATAGCTTCTCTACTTGAGAGTGGGGATGTATGAAGCTTTTGGTAAGATTCTGATTGTGTTGGCAGGGCCATCTTCTCAATTTCAGCACAATTGAACTCTGTTTTATCAACCTTCTTGGAGTATAATTTACATAAATAAAAATCATCCATTTTAATTGAACAGTTTGATAAGTTTTGGCAAATGTATACATTCATGTAGCTATCCCTACAACTGAGGCGTAGAACAGTTTTATCATCCCCAAGTCCCTTGTTCTCTTCCAAGGCAATTTCTTCTTCCTGACTCTATCCAAGTAGTGATCTACTTTCTGTCAGTATAGATTAAAATTTCATATAGACAGTCCAGAATTTCATAAAAATGGAATTATGTGGTATGTACTCTTTTGTGACTTTTTTTGTTCAAAGCAATGCCTGTAAGTTTCATCCATGCTGTTGGGTACATAAGCAGTTTATTCCTTTTTATACTTGAATAGAACTCTGTTGTTTAGCCACGCCAAAATTGTTTATCCATTCACAAGTCAATGGACATGTGAATTGTTTCAGTGTTTTGGCTATGAAAAAATTGCTATAAAAATTCCTTTTCAAGTCTCTGAATGAATGTATGTTTTCATTCTATAGTGTAAATCCTAGAAGTGAAAAATAGCTGGGTGATAGTATTGGCATATATTCAACTGTACAAAAATGCCAAATAGTTTTCTAAAATTATAGTTGAGAAGTGTTATATTTCCATCAGAAATGTATGATAGTTCCATTGCTTCACATTTTTGCTAACATCTGGTATGTCACTCCTTTTAATTTGGCCATCTAATAAGTGGTATCTTATTTTGACTTTAATACTTGTTTCCTTGATGACTTATGATATTGACCATTTTTTCCAAGTGTTTACAGGGTTTTCTTTGTTTTAAATTATATCTTTCTTTATTCTATCTATCTACCTACCTACCTACCTACCTACCTACCTATGAATCATCATTTATTTACTTGTACTGAGGGAGAGAGAACAATGGCTGGACCCATCTGGGAGGATTTTCCTTGATGCTCCAAATGATTCCTAAGTGCTCTGTCCTCCAGATGATTGGAATTTGAACGATTTTCTGTTGTGTATGAGCTCTGGGCGTTATTTATCTTGCAAGTCTTTGGTTGTTTTTTTACCTGCCTCATGAAATTTAATCCTGCGCTTCTGTGTACATATACCACTGAGCCCTCAGCAGCTTCCCCTGGATTGTGTGGGGCCTGAGCTGCTCTGCTTGCACCAGCTTGCTCCCAATGGTGTGTCCAGTGGGAGTCTTAGCAGGTGGATGCTCAGAATCACTGGCAGCAGCTGTACTTGGAAATTCTCAATGAGTCCTGTGACTGTCCTCATAGAATGGCCGAGTTTCTAGAAAATGGAAGTCGAAACAGATACAGAGATGTAAGCCTCTGTGATCAGTCATATTAAACTGCAGAATGCTGAAAATGATTATATTAATGCCAGTTTAGTTGCCATAGAAGAGGTGCAGCGGAGTTACATCTTAACACAAAGGCCACTTCCTAATACAGGCTGCCATGTCTGGCCCATGTTTTGGCAGCAGAAGACCAAAGCAGTTGTCATGCTAAACTGAGTTGCGGAGAAGGAATCTATTATATGTACACAATACTTGGCCCACTGGCCCAAGAGGAGCTGTTTAAAGAAGCAGGATTCAGAACATAGTTCTTGAAGTCATATATAGTATATCTACAGCAATTAGAAAACATCAAGAAACAGGGGAAAGAACTTTCTAAGGCAGAGTGTCCTACTTTTGATCATTCACCAACCAAAATAATGGTGATGGGATAGGCCTAGAAGAAGGAAAACTGGCAGCTGACTGCTCTACAGACTACCTTCTAAAATACAGAATGCTATGGAGGAGAACTGCCAGAGTGTTCGATGGCAGCATATTCGAGAGGACCGAAAAGCTAACATGGCTCAGGAGGTGCAGCGGTTGAAACAGTCTAGATGAGAGTGAATGAGAAAGGAAAAGTTTTCTCAATTTTAAGAAGAAAGATAAGCAAAGAAACAAAAATTTCTCCAAAAAAACATCTTTGAAGGAAAATTCTCCTTATTGGCAGAGTGAGGCCAAGATTGACAGGCACCTAAATATTCACGACTTGAGAATATACTGCAGCTGCATACATTTTGAACTGTTAATGTGTAAGACCTGAGGCTCACTCCAGAAACTGAAGTGAGGCTTGATAAACTTGTAGATTGCTTCACATTTGTCTCCTTGCAGATTAAACTGTACATCTGGGGGACAAAGAGCAGCACCAGTAGAAGACTTCACAGAACCCTCTCAGTTGATGTACTGTAAAGTTTTTAACACGTGTTTGAGATGTAGGAAGATGTAAAAGAGATAAATTCAGAGAGACTACTTTGTATTGTACTGCCATTCCTACTGTATTTTTATCCTTTTTGGCAGCATTAAATATTTTTATTAAATAGAAAAAACCCAAATTAGTCCTCAGCTCATATTCGAAAAGAATTTATGCACCTTTCTAGATGACTTCTACATCATTTTTCTTCATATTCCTCCTCTCAACCCTTCCTTCCATCTCCCCTCCCCCACCTCTCACCTCCTCTTCCTTCTGCTTCTTTTTTTTTAAAACTTTTTTTTTTTTTAATTTTATTCATGAGAGACACAGAGAGAGGCAGAGACATAGGCAGAGGGAGAAACAGGTTCCCTGCTGGGAGCCCAGTGTGGGACTCTGGGATCACAACCTGAGTCCAAGGTAGATGCTCAACCACTGAGCCACCCAAGTGCCCTCCTGTTCCTTCTTTCTTAGTTTCCTTCTCTGATTCCAATTTCCAGTCACCTTATTCTCCCCAAACTCTGATCTTTGTTCCTTCAGATTTACAAGCTTTTTTTGCTCTAGTTAGTATTCTCTTTCATGATCCAGAAAATTCTACCAGGCAGTTGTCTTATATATTTTGCCCAGTTCTTAGTTGTTTACGGTATGAAGGTAAGTATGTTGCTTGTTACTCCAAATGGTCAATAGAAAAAAATCCTATGACTCCTTTTTACATATGCTTAAGCTTTCTATACTCAGATGAAACCTCAAAAGTTTACAGAATTTGCTTGTTCTAATTTTTTTCCTTCTACTTTACCTATAGTAAGTGTTCCTATTCTTCATTTTTCTTCTTTTGGCTTTGCCCAATCTTTTCTCCACTTATTTTTGCAGAATTCTGGAATCCTTCTTTTCTGAAGAAATAAACAGACTCTAGCATGAACCCCTTCAGTTTTATTCCGCTGTCCCTGTATGTCTATTAAGACATCCTGTTTCATATATTAAAGTGTGGTGATCGGGATCCCTGAGTGGCGCAGCGGTTTGGCACCTGCCTTTGGCCCAGGGCGCGATCCTGGAGGCCCGGGATCGAATCCCACATCGGGCTCCCGGTGCATGGAGCCTGCTTCTCCCTCTGCCTGTGTCTCTGCCTCTCTCTCTCTCTCTCTGTGACTGTCATAAATAAAAAAAATAAAATAAAGTGTGGTGATCTTTTATGACCAATATTTGTGAATTTTATTTTTTTAACTGTTAGACCGTATTCACGGAATCACATTTTCCTTACTGTACTCTTCCATTTTCTCAGTCCTTGTATCCTAACATTTCTTCCATTTATTGTCATATCTTTATCTTACCATTTAGAATTAATGTAATTATCTTGTCAAAGATTTTCACCTGGCTATTTGATTGCCAGTTTTCTTCTTAGAGCCAGCACATTTATGAACAATCCTCAGGGTAACAGTTACTGTAGCTAGATCCATCTACTGAGTCTCTTTTTTAAAAACATTTTCACCACTTACTCCTTCCCATATTCTAGGAATAATTAGGTTAGTGCTACTAATTTTCAGCCTAATTGTCATTTTGGGCCAGATAATTCTTAGTGGAGAGGTGGTTCTGTGTACTGTAGGATGTTTAGCAGCATCGATGGCCTCCACCCACCAGAGACAAGAAACATGTGACTCCTACCCCTCAGTTATTTCAGAATGTCTCCAGACATTGTTACATATATCCTGAGAAGCAAAATCAGCTTTAGTTGAAAACCACTCACTTAGAACAACTTTCCCTGACTCACTCTTTCTTTCTTTCTTTCTTTCTTTCTTTCTTTCTTTCTTTCTTTCTTCTTTCTTTCTTTCTTTTTCTTTCTTTCTTTCTTTCTTTCTTTCTTTCTTTCTTTCTTTCTTTCTTTTTTCTTTCTTTCTTTCTTTCTTTCTCTTTTAAATATTTATTTTTTTAAAAAAGAGAGAGAGAGAATGAGAGCACAAGTAGAGGGAGAAGATGACTCCCCACAGAGCAGGGAGCCTGATGTGGGGCTCAATCCCAGGACTCGGGAAACAGGACTTGAGCTGAAGGCAGAGGCTTAACCAATTGAGCCACCTAGGCATCCCAAGAAAATGTTTTCTTAGACTCAGTTTTTCCCAACTGTAAAATGAAGACAATGGAACATACGTTCCAGGGCTATTTTGGGGAATCAAGGTGATGCATGGAAGTTTTTAGCATTGTGTCTGCTCAGAAAATGTTTGCAATTATCATAATAATTATTGGCTTTTCTATCAATACACTGCTCTCCTCTTCTTACATCTCAGATATTACTTTATTATGGGTATATCTATAATGTACCTTATTAATTGTAATATTCCTTATCATCAGTTTAATTAATTTATCTAATTTATTATAGCATATACATTTTACCTTGCGTTTCTTACACTAACTTCTTTTTAAGTTTCCTTTTCCCAAAAAACATTGATCTTTGATACTATATCCTCTTGAGACTGTTGTCTTTTCTTATTCCCTTTACATTAAATTAATTTAAAAAAGATGAATCTACATTTATTGTCATAAATCTTGCTTATATCCTTTTGTCTGGCTTCTGTTCCAGTCGCTTTACTGAAATTGCTCAGGCAAACATAAGCAATATATTTTATTTAAAAATTTTTTTTTTAATTTTTATTTATTTATGATAGTCACAGAGAGAGAGAGAGAGAGAGGCAGAGACATAGGCAGAGGGAGAAGCAGGCTCCATGCACCGGGAGCCTGATGTGGGATTCGATCCCGGGTCTCCAGGATCGCGCCCTGGGCCAAAGGCAGGCGCCAAACCGCTGCGCCACCCAGGGATCCCTATTTAAAAATTTCTTATCAAAGTTAAACATACACACAGTTTAAATAGATTATTTTCTCAAGGCTTATAAAGGATAAATAGAAAACATAAAATAAAAACAAGCTATCCATACTTCCTTTTCAAACCAGCTGTCCTCTCACTTCCTTGAGTCAAGCACTTTTTATTTATCTTAGATGATTCTTTAGGTGTTCATATTCTCGTGTCTGGAAAACATTTTGTGATGGTTAATTTTACATGTCAACCTGACCAGACAAGGAGTTTTGGTTAAACAGTATTTCTGGGTGTGTCTGTAGGATGTTTCTGGGAAGGATTAGCATTTGAATCTGTAAATAAGAAGGGAGTCAAATATGTAAACTTAGGAGGCTCCAACATTTAATAGGGTAGGTCCATGGACAAAGCACCTGCAAAGACCAAGGATAAGGAAGTTGAGAAGTAGGAGAATGAAGAATCTGAGACACCCAGAAAGCCAGGAGAGGAAAGGGACATGGAATAGTAAACTTGGCAGAGGACTGAAAATAAGCATTTTGACTTGCCAGTTGGGAGATCATTGGTGGTTTAAGCAACAGTAGTTTCAGAATGGGTTTTGCCAGTGTTCTACATCTGACGCTAGTTGTGTACTTGATTATTCTTCAGATATTATCTGAAACAATTCAGTGACAGTGTCTCTAAGTTCTTGCTGTATCTTGGGGATGTAATTGATCAGGTTTAGGGACCTGAACTATGTGCTGTTTTATGAAGATAGCAAGAGCTCATGTTTGTACCAAGTTTTAAGTTTCATGCCATTGAGTTTGTGCAAGATCTGTGTTATCCCTCTGGATGGGTTTGATCTCTTGCATAAACAAGCAAGACAAACTTGCCACAGTGTTAGCTTTGCAAACCCATTAGAATGGCTTCCCGCATAGCTGGCCCTGATGATAGGACAGTGAGGCATCATGATCATGGATTGAAAAATCCAAAGGTTGTTTATGTTACTGGTGAGCCACCTGCACCGGTAGGTACCATGCCTAAGAAGTTTGCAAGGTCACAGCAACTTCTTTTCATCAATAACTAATATTTTCACATATCTGTTCTCATTCACCCCTCTGCATAAACTACTCCTGTATTTATCCTCCTTTTTTCTGGTGGTAAGAATATTAAAATTATGTAGTCTCTCCATTGTGAAGACTTGGTCGTTAATTATAATTGAGGCATTTTTGTTGATTCATTCATGCTATTCTTAGTGGTTTTGATTTTTCATTAACACGAGACACCAAATATTTCCAAACATGCATTCAAGGTGTTTTTCCAATACATGACATATACTTATGACTTAGCCTAGTTACCTCCTCTATTGCTTTACAATAGATTTCCATAGATTTCCTTTTCTGCCAGCAATAACTCATACCTGACTCTTCCCATACATTAGTTCACTGCATCACACATTACAGCCTTCAGGTTGCAGTCACTTCATTGTCTTGTTGGTTCTTTCATTTTCAGTTTTAAGGATTCTTTGATAGAGGACAAATGAAAAATGAGACTTAAGATGTTCTATGTTTTCTCTGCCATCTGTTAACATTATACCATCTGCTTCAAATACTGATCTCTTATTTTCTGTGCTTTTGAAATGCACCAAGTTCTTTTTCCCCCTTGCATCCTCTGCGATTATGTTGTCAGAAATGTTCTCCTGCCAGTCTTTCTCCCTCCCTCCTTGCCTCCTTCTCATTTTCTCTCCCTCTTTCCTTTCTTGAGTAGTTTGTACTCTTGAACAAGTTTAGTACGTAGGAGCAAGTGATTGTGCAATATTTTTCATTAGAAATGTTTGAAAAATTTATTTAAAGTCTGGGATACCTGATTGTCCCATTCAAATGTCATTCTCTAAACTCTGTGTGTGGGCAGGTGTGTGCATTTTTGCTCGCTGTGTGGACGCCAGGTGGGAGGGGATGGTAGAATGGCAGAAAGATCTCTGATTTGTGTTCTAAGTCATCAGTCTTGACTAATGGTATCAAGTCAGTCTGATTTCCCCAAAATAGAAATTCTCAAGTTATCTGGGACTTTTCCAATTTCTTATTCCTTCCATTCTCTTGGTCCCAAACTGTTATTGATTTTACCCCAAGTTAGCTCTAAGACTGACCTCTGCTTTTGACTCTGCTGGTAACCACACTCCCTTGGTTCAGGTTCTCCCAACCTGGACAATCGAGTGACTTCAGACCACAGAGGCCAGTTTTCTCTTGTCCCTCCTGCACATGCTGCCTGTTTACCTGTCTTTTCCCACATCCTCATTAGCCCTACAATTGCTCACATCACTGCTGTTGATTACTTCAACATCTGCCTAGATGATCTAGCCAGCCCTAGGCCTCCCATTTCCATAATCTGCTAAACTTTAAATTCGCCCTCCATTTTTTTCAGCCACCTACTCCCATAGTCCTCACCAGTCACTATCCTGTCTCCCTAATCTTGATTTTAAACATTTTACTCTCATATCACTTCCTATCTTTGTAGCTTCCTTGTTACAATATTTCTATTCCAACAATTCCCCAGCCTTTATGAGGCTTTCTGTACATTGACCTTATCTCTTCTTCACTAGCTTTAATTTTCTAATTTCACTTTTTTTTTGCCTCACAGAATTAGTCTGTTCAAAGAAAGTTTCTGGTTCCATAATTGGAGACAGAAGCTGATTTATTTCTCTATATGAGTAGATCTTTACCTAGCATCTCAGATTCCACAGATTATAAAGTTTTGAACAAGCTTTATTATTCTCTTTATCCTTTTGAGGCCTAGGAATGAAAGAAATGATTTTTTATCTTTTTTTTTTAAAGATTTTATTTATTTATTCATGAGGGACACAGAAAGAGAGAGAGGGCAGAGACAAAGGCAGAGGGAGAAGCAGGCTCCCTGAAGGCAAACCCAACGTGGGACTCGATCCCCTGGACTCCAGGATCAATCCCGGAGCCGAAGGCAGGTGCTCAACTGCTGATGCACCCAGGCGTCCCCAGAAATGATTTTTAAGACAAGAAAATAATAGAGATTATAGTTTGCTAGATCTCCAGGCAGGATTTGGACCATGTGACCAGAGAGAAGATTAATGGTTATTTGAAAAAATTTATAGGCAGCAGGTACAATAATAGCAACATGAGTCCAATATATACTTTCTAGCTTAAAATCTAGGAGGGTCATTTCTATAAAAGGTCCCTCCCATGAGACCAGCTGGTTTCTGACTGTTACTGAGTAAATAAAGACAAGTAGGTCTTATAGACTACCCTTTGTGACTTTACCAAAGCAGAGGTGTAGACAGATTTAACCTACCAACTTTCTTTCAAACTTCTAGCTAAAAGCAAAATCAAATATTTACATTAAATATAGCAGTGACTCCTCACTTCCAACAACTTTAGTATTATGGGTGTTTCCTTGAGGGACCCTTACCAAGATAAACCATCATCTAACATGACTTCTGAGCACTATTTGGCAGAAAGTGACCCTCCCTCCTTATGTCAGCACTTGCTTTTCTAGGCTTCTGTAACATTACACTCACATAGTTTCTTCCTATTTCATTAACTTCTTTTAGTCCTCTTTTGCAATTCATTCTTCTCTACTAGACCATTAAATATTAATGCATCCTTTGAATCTGTCCTTGTCTTTCTTTTGTCACTATCTAATGGTCTCCAGTGATCATTTCCATATTCACAGATTTAAATATTATCTATAGGTTAAGGTCCATCAAATTATATCATCAATTTTAGAAAAATGCCAGTAGTATAAAGCTTTTTGTGGCATTGGGTGAGTCAGAGTATTTTTTAAAGCAGGAGTCAAACCATAAACTACAAAAGAAAATATTTATAGATGGGGATTTAGCAAAATAAAAAGAAACCACTTTTCCTCTATAATATAAAATGTTACAAAAATGAAAAGAAATAGATGAGAAAAAATATTTGTAGAATATATATATATATATATATATATAAAAGATTTATTTATTTATCATGAGAGACACACAGAGAGGGGGAGGGGCAGAGACACAGGCAGAGGGAGAAGCAGGCTCCGTGCAGGAGCCCAAGGCGGGACTCCATCTCAGGTCTCCAGGATCAAGCCCTGGGCTGAAGGTGACGCTAAACCGCTGAGCCACCCGGGCTGCCCTGTAAGAACATATATCTGATGAAAGACCTTTATGTTATTTGCAGAAGCATATACCTGATGAATTGAAAGTATATGTAAAAAAAAACCTTTGCCAACTCAAAATAAGAAACAAAACTCAATTAAAATGAAGGTTTTTTTTAATGAAAGATTTGAATAGACATTTGACCCAAGATAGGGATGGCAAAAATACACATGAAAAAAATTTCAACATAATATTCAACCTCATTTCACAGATTCAAATCATTTTGCTTAGGGAAATCCAAAATTAAAATCACAGGGATTGTGAACTATAGAGAACAAACTGATGGTTACTAGAGGGGAGTGGTTGGGGGGATGGGTGAAATAGGTGATGGGGATTAAGAGTACACTTAACATGATGAGCACTGGGTGATGTGTGCAGTTGTTGAATCACTATATGGTACACCTGAAACTAAGATAACACTGTATGTTAACTATACTGGAATTAAAATTAAAAACTTAATAAAAAGTATTGTGGGGATCCCTGGGTGGCGCAGCGGTTTGGCCCCTGCCTTTGGCCCAGGGCGTGATCCTGGAGACCCTGGATCGAATCCCACATTGGGCTCCTGGTGCATGAAGCCTGCTTCTCTCTCTGACTATGTCTCTGCCTCTCTCTCTCCTCTCTCTCTGTGTGACTATCATTAAAAAAAAAAAAAGTATTGTGATAATAATCATGTTACAAAAAAATTAAAGGCTAATTAAATATAGTAAAAAAAAAACAGGAGGAGAAACCCCTATACACCTATTAGAATAGCAAAAAAGAATCGTGATTAGTATGAAGAATAATTAGAACTGTCATTCATTAATGTTATGAATGTAAAATAAGACCCAGCCACTTTGGAATATTGTTTGGTGATTTCTCATGAAATTAAACATACACATACCATATGATCCAGCAGTTTCATTTCTAGGTATTACCCAACATCTATGTCTCTATCTACACAAAATCTACATAAGGTCTACACCAAAAATCTCTGTATTGATGTTTATGATAGCTTACTCATATTGCACAAACTGAAAAACAACCTGCATATCATTCAACTGATGAATATATACACAAATTTAGGTATCTGTACAATTGAATATAAGCAAAAAAAAAAGGAATAAACCATTTATTGATGTATGTAACAATATTAGTGAATCCTGAATGTATTTTGCTAAGTGAAAAAAGCCAAACTCAAAAGGCTGCATAGTGTATAATTCCATTTATATGCATCTGTAGAAGACAGAAGTATAGAAAATAAGCAGATTTATGGTTTCCAGTCCTTCATTCCTGTCCATTGTATTTTTTTCATCTCAAGATACAGTAGTTTTCATTTCTATTAGTTTTATTAGTTTGGGCCTTTTTTTTTTTAAGATTTATTTATTTATTTATTTATTCATGATAGACATAGAGAGAGAGAGAGAGAGAGAGAGAGGCAGAGACACAGGCAGAGGGCGAAGCAGGCTCCATGCCGGGAGGCCAACGTGGGAACTCGATCCGGGGACTCCAGGATCGCACCCTGGGCCGAAGGCAGGCGCTAAGCCGCTGAGCCACCCAGGGATCCCGGGCCTTCCTTTTTTATATCCTACATTTTCCTACTGTTTGAAAATACAGAATATAGTTACATTAAATGTTTTAATGTCTTCTAACTCTAATGTAAGTGTCAGTTCTGGTGCAGTTATGTTTGAATCTTTTTGTTCTCTACAGTACAGATCATATTTCTTCTTCCTCCTTTTTCATGTCTGGTAATTTTTGAAGGGTTTTTAGGCATTGTGATGGAGTTTTAAAATTTCAGATCTTGATTTTAATTTTTGTTAGATGAGAAACTTTGTTGGATGGCAGAAGCAGTGTTTGTTGTAGGGATAATTATGCTCCCCTATTGAGGTAGATCCTTTTGTGTACTATAAGCAATGCCTTGTGAATTTTGAAGCTTTTCATTCTGGCTGGTGTGAACAGGCACTGCTCCTAGATTCTGTGAGTCCTCAGCAGTGTTATCTCTCAGCCTTCCAGATGACTCTTTGTTCAGCCTTGGTAATTTCCTTATATATACACAGGGATTAATACTCTGCTGAATGCACAAAGTGATCATCTGCAGATCTCTGGAGTTCTTTCACTGTGCAGCTGCATCCTCCCTAGTCTCTTTTATCAACTCTATTACCTTGGTATCACTGAACCCAGAGAATGTACCTAGAGGACGTACTTGTTTTTTCTGGCTAGTCTACTCTCTGTGCTATGGATTGGAACCCTCTCTCAGCACAGCAAAACTGGCGGTCAGTAAATCACAAGTTTGCCTCATTTGTTTCCTATCTCTCAGGGATCACTGCCCTCTGTTGCTTGATGTCATGCTGTCTTGAAAACCAGTGTTTTATATTATCTTACCCAGTTTTTTGGCTGATTACAAGTGAGAAAATGAGTCTGGTTCTTGTTACTTTGTCTTGGCCAGAAATAGAAGTCCACGGTACTATGTTTTTGATACTGCTGTGGTTTCTTTTTGTTTTTATTCATTGAATGATTTGAGTTTTGAATGGCTGTTTTTCCCCACCAGGAAATTCCCCCTTTAAGAGGGGCCAGATGCAGAGGAAGGTGGTATTCCAGTTTTACTTCTGTGCTCATTCAAAATTTCTCTTTCTCTCTTTGTTGCCAAATAGTCTGCTTCATTTACCTATAGCCTTTACTTTGATTTTTTTTTGCATTTGTCTCTTTCTTTCTTTTGCCTGCTGTTATTGAAGATATTTCAACCAAATACAAATACAGTTGAAGAGAAATTTCATTTGCTAGCCTTATTTGAATCCCAGTTCTTACACTCCATATGTATCAAAAGTTATACTTGGAAAACACAGTCTGAACCTCTCGCTTATACAAATACATTTTGGATGGCACTTTTAGGTATGTTCTCTATTAGGCAAATTTCACTCTGAAGTGAAATTTAAAGGTTCTTTCCCATCCTTTCCCTAATCTCAGCTTCTTTTGATAATCCTTAGTATAGTTTAGAAAAGGGGGATTATTCTAATCTTCATTGAATAGTATTTGCATTAAAAATTCTCCTTGTTGCTTTTGGATGTTTCCTACAAGGAGAAGGTAGAATGTTGATTATGAAACTTGTTTGTTGATGGATTCATCAATTTATAAAAAATTACAAATTGTGGGGCTACCTGGCTGGCTTAGTCAGTAAAGCATGTGACTCTTGATCTCAGGGTTGTAAATCTGAGCCCCATGTTGGGAATAGAGATTCCTTAACTTTTCTTCTCTGTAATACCCTCTCCTTAGTGATTTTAAACAAAAAGGCATGTATTTGTAGCGTGAAATTGTCATTGCTCCAAATTACAGCATATACAGAATTTATGCCAAAAACATGACATCTTAACATATAAATTAAACATCTTATCCTTACTTCATATAGATTTCCAAAAATATATCCCAAATATACATGCAGATTTATTGACATCCTGATACTATTAAATTTAAAATAGCAATAATTTTCATTTCTATCTATAAAAGGAATAATTTCTTTTTAAAATAGTGTCATCAGTGAGACAAGGCTTATAGAGTTGAGATTTAGTAGGGATCAAACTTTAATGTAGATCACTTTTTATCTTCTACCGAAGACTTGAAGCAAAAAAGTCACAGTGAGTCTTCAAAAAGTTAGTGTGGTGGTGGAGTGATAAGCTCTGTTACACCTTCCAGAAATGTTACAAGAGTTGTTTTTTTTTTTAATTTTATTTATTTATTCATGAGAGATACAGAAAGAGAGTGCGGCAGAGACCACAGGTAGAGGGAGAAGCAGGCTCCATGCAGGGAGCCCGATGTGGGACTCAATCCTGGGACTCCCGGATCATGTCCTGAGCCAAAGGCAGATGCTCAACCGCTGAGCCACCCAGGCATCCCAGTTACAGAGTTTTGTCATATAATGGTATATCAGAATTTCTTCTACCTGCTGCAAATAGTATATGTATATCCTATAACTCATTTACGCTGTTTTCATCTACCTATTAAATTATTTTCTGTAAGCTGGACTGGCTCCATATTTATGTTACTATTGAGCAAAGAGCATTGGGTTCCCAGTCATACTGTCAATTTTCTCTTTCCTATGTACAGTTTGTAGACCAAAAATTGGCATTGCACCAAGATGGCAGTAGTCCAGACTTGATTTCCAGGAGTACTGTGACAACCTGGGAATACCCATTTAGACAGGCCTTCTATATACAGTGAGCATAAGGTGATAATGGCTCTTTGATTTGTAGCAGCATCTGTCCATTGGGAATCTGTGTTCTTCATAGTTTGTTTATATCATAGTTTCATCTGAGCTTTTGATTTACTTTCTCCATTATTGCTGCTGATGGCCAGATGCCCAGCACTATGGTTTTTGAACATATTTCCCAATTTTACCTAACGTTGTTCTTTGCTCAGTAGGTATCTGGGTCTTTTCAATTTTTATGCATACTGCACATGTGAAAATCACCTGTGTCAACTATTACGTACAGTCAGGATCTTTGGAACTAACTTGTATCTGGAGTTAATTCCTCCAACTCTTATGAAATGCCTACTATGTTTTAGGCACTATGAATACACAAATGAATTATCTCTGTGTCAGAGGCTTCTAGTCAAAGATGATCAGAAATATACCTTCTTTCTTTGGGATGCCTGGGTGGCTCAGTGGTTGAGTGTCTGCCTTTGGCTCAGGGCGTGATCCCAGGGTCCTGGGATTGAGTCCCACATCAGCTCCCTGCAGGGAGCCTGCTTCTTCCTCTGCCTATGTTTCTGGCTCTCTCTGTGTCTCTCATGAATAAATAAACAAAAATCTTTTATTTTTTAAATATACCTTCTGTCAAATGAAGTTTCAGTTATTGCCTTATTGCAAGGAGGGAGACCACACACTATAGAGAACCATGAAGCTTCATAATGGAAGAGTGTTAAGGAGGATTCATTATAGGATTTGTGCTTGTGTCAGGTGATTTTTGAGGAATATTCAATGAAGCAGGTTTTGCTCTGGTTTGGGTACTGTCAGGGAGTGTGGTGGTTAATCTGATATTTTAATGAATCTGCCCTAGAAGGCAGGAAAAATAATCTGACGCTAAGTCTATAATTGACAAAGAAGCAGTTGTTATTCTTCTTAGCTGGGAAAAGAGGTTGTTTAGTAATTTTTGTGGTTTGCTCTGTAATCTTGTTTTGTCTCTGTTCTGAGAAGATCATGGAATGGCCTTTTTTGTCTTAGCTTATTACAGTTACAGAGCTACCTTGTCTGACATCAGTGCACTGTGAGGTTAATTTCAGAAAAGGATGCATGCATGTAAGGATTCAGCTGTAAATGCCAGGCCATTAACTAGTAACACCAAGAGCTAGCTATTAGGGTTAGGTGAGTTCTTATATGTCTGTTTGATTCATTATCTAGTGAGAAAGACAGGCCTTTAATCTGATCATTAGAATAATAATAATAATAATAACAACAATAAGTAGCAGCAGTGATGATAGTAATAACTAATATGTATTAAATTTTTATGTTCTACACACTGGCCTGAGCACTTTACATGTATTTTTTATTTAATTTTCGTGACAGTCTTATGATGTAGACACTGCTATTACATTATTACTATTAATAGATATGGTAATTGCAGTTTGGAGAAGTTAAGTGATTTCCCCAAATTGCGTAGCTTTATGTAGGGTTGATATCTATAGGCATTCTGATTCAAAAGCTCATGTTCTTACACACTATTTTAAATATATACTACAATGAAATGTTATGTGGTTTGGATATTGTTGGTGTTCATCCCAGATCCCCTTTACTGGTTTGGTACACACACCACACACACACACACAACACACACACAGTTGCCATGAGTATGGCTACTTTTGCTCACAGCTGCCTCTTTCTTGCCTTTTCACTAGGGAGGTAATACTTCTCCTTAGAACAGCCTTGAGGTATTGATTTTGACTAATGGGTGAGTGAAGGGGAACGCTGGTTGAGAATGTGGTTGAGAGTGGTTGGGTGAGGGAGAAAGGCTGGTCTCTTAAAGTGGGACCTACTCTTTGATGCAGTTAGTGCTCTAGAGCTCTGCAGGAGATGGGGGCGGAGGCTAGAATCCAGCTGAGACCTAAGACCAAATTCTAGCCTGGCTTTTAGCCTTGCCCTGTCATATTTTCTTCACTCACTCCTCTGTCAGAGAGCATTCTTGTGATAACTACTTATACAGTAGTCCCCCGTCTCAGACTCTTTGTAGGTGACAGACAGATGGCAACATGCGTTATTGATGTGAAAAGATATCAACATGGAAGCAGAGAGGAGAGATGCTTGCACTTTCCTGGCATGGAGAAGTTTGAGAGATGGTATTGGGGAGAGAAGTCCTTCCTGCATGAAGCAGCTCCTAAATGTAGTTTTAAAGCATGAGTTGGATTAGGCCAGGTGAAGTTATCTTTGAAGTCAACCACTTGATTTGCTAAATCTGTGCAAAAGAATAAAGAGTAGAATTTAAAAATTTGCGATTAAGTTAATATCCTTGCAGGAATTTTAGTTTTCAAATTCTTACACTTATGTGATAGCAATTATTATGAGAGCAGGAAGGGGCATTTACGTTCACTAACTACTTAAATGTGAAATTTATGGTGTTAGGGTGTTCTCTCATATAGGTCCCTCTATTAATATTTTCAATGCAACAGAAGATATGAAATTCAGAGGTGAAGGAAATTGTTCAAGTTTTATATTTTAAATTCATGCAGTTGGTCTTTTAAAATATACTTTATTTAGGCATACTTTACATGCAATAAATGTTGCACATTGAAATTATAATTTTGATGAGCTTTGACAACTTTCTGCATCCATTTAAATCTACCAATTGAGATGTAGAACATTTGTATCACCTGAAAAATTTCTGTTGTGCCTTTCCCAGTCAGTTCACTTCAATATATTCAGCCCCATCCAAGCACTGCGCTGATCTAAATCATTATAGATTGGCTTTCTTTAGTAGATTTCTATTTTGTTATGCCCTTTAATACATCCACATTTTAAAAATATTACCATTAGGTAAAATTAGCCACATATTAAATGGAAATGTCTGGATTTATTCTAACAGTTTTTTAGACATATCACAAAGTATCGCCAGAAGAACTTACATACCAATTCAAGAAATATTTTCTCAAGTATTTTGAGGGACATAGCAGAATTTAAACGCATAAACAAGACGGCAACTTCTTCCGCTGCCCTCCTCCTCCTCCTCCTGGTTTTCTCCTTCTCCTTCTCCTCCTCTTCTTCTTCTTTCTTCTTCTTCGTTTCTTCTTTCTTCGTCTCTTCCTCCTCCTATTCCCCTCTTCTTCTTCTTCTCTTCTCCTTACCTCTCCTTCCTTCCTCCTTCTCCTTCTCCTTCTCCTTCTCCTTCTCCTTCTCCTCGTCCTGTCATTCTCTCCTTCTCCGTCTCTTCTCCGTCTGCCTTCCCTCCTCCTCCTTCTGCCCTTCTCCGCTCCTGGTCTTCTCTTCTCCTCTCCTTCTTCTTCTTCTTCTTCTTCTTCTTCCAAAATTGCAACTCTAGTGATAGTCTTTTCTCTTAAATCTGCTATGAGACTCTCATGGAGCTCACAAGACAGGTGTGTGTATGTGTGTATGACTATAGGGAGTTGCTACAAACAAACCCCAGCAGCCTCCCTCTGCCTCTCTCCATCACTGTTTCCTTCTTTCTTCGCAAAAGGTAACCCATTATTCTGACATCTCCTCTGTGGTTTGGTTGTGGTCTCTTTTGAACTTTGTATCAAGGGAATCATATAAGATGTCATATCTAGTCTTTTATTCAGCACTGTGTGCATACTTTGCAAATTCTTCCAGAGTCATACAGTCGTGATCAATTTGAATGAATTGGGGCCAAGTATATTGCTCACCCTCAGGCCTTGAGGTCTGTTGTTTTTATTGTCTATAACACCAAATTCCACCATGATGCTAAAATGCATAGAAAAAGAGGCCCTTTTTTGCCTTTCTCTGAGGTTCAAGCATGGCAGGAGACAGCCTGAGGGGAGGTGCTGAAGATGGTAGGACTGTATCCCCTTTATTTATTCTTCTTACATTTAAGTTTGAATGAAGTTTAGGGGGGAAGAGCATCCAAAGTTGATTGGCTTTTTGTTTTTGTAGCTCAGTCATTTGATAGAATTACTAGGAAGCAGACAGTTCCTTGGGGATAACTTTGTTGTAAATATATGGATTATACATTAAATGAGTGTTTCAGAGCCAGAGTCTCCAGGAGTCCTGCCTGTCATCTAGAGCTCATGCCTCTTCTATACAGCTCTAACTTTCAGACTTCATCTCAAATAGTGGCAGTACAGTTTTAAAAGCCACGTAGCTTGGGCTGATACAGCTACTTTCTAATTCCTCCATATAAACAGCACTGCACTAGATTTTCAATATTTTATTTTATGCTGATTCCTTGAAAAAGCAACTCTCTTGTGAATGATAATCTGGTTGCTTGTCTGCCTGATGATTGTTTTCCTGTATGTGGGGAAAAAATCCAATTTAGTGTCAAGCATTAATCATATTTTAGGCTATTTGCACCTGAACATGTAAGGTGTACATCTTAAGACAATTCATCATGATTACAGTGGAACAGAGTCAAAAAAACAATGGCATTAATATGATCAAGGACTTTTTTTCACTATAAAATTTGAGATCGAGGTATTATATATGATCCTTCAGAAGACTACTTCTAGCTAATGAACAGTTCTACTGTGATTTTATGCTGTGTGTCTTTAATAGCATCTGATATCTTGTTACTTTGGCCTATTATTCAGGGTAGCTAGGAACATGCCAACAATGAAAATATCATTTCATTATTCTGTTGTTCTTCTTCTCTTTACCATTGAAAGGAATGTATTTACAATATAACTTTTATGGTATGATAGCCAACTCATTTTTTACTTCTTTTATTGTCATCTGTAACGTCCAGTTGTATGTTTATAACCTCCGTTGTCTATACTTGCTGCAAAGAGGGGCTTAGATAATAAACTGATACATATAAGCACTTCAGCATGTATTATGGCAAGTATTATTTCTGGGATTATATATCCATATAAAGCACACTGTCTTTTATATCCACTGAGTATATCTTTTAGCTTCACTAACATTTTCAAAACACTGCCTATGTGTAGGCATTATGAAGACACAGAAATATTTAGACAGTAACCAGTCTGCTCTCAAGGAGCTTGTAGCATGGTAACCAACACAGGTATACCAACAAACAAAAAAGAGCACGCAGACCCAAAGTCATATTAACCACACTTAATTGGCATACGTTTAACCTAATACACATTTTACTACATTTAATCAATGATCAGAATATCCAGCTGGTACACACTTGTCATAGCATATCTGCTTTTGTGAATGTCTCTTCTCTTGCTTAGGGTTGCAGGAGAGATGAAGGGTCTATTTGGATGATTTCTTCATCACTGCTATAAAAGTTCTTGGAAGAGTGTTCAGTTTTGTAATACCTCTGCCTGGAGCTTGGAATAATGCGTGGCAAATAGTAAGGCTTAAGTGAACCCTGCTTAAATCAATGAAAGCTCTCCCATTATTTACTTCTAGTAGCTTGGCTTAAACTAAGAGCATGTGTGTATATACATAAATATGTTAATAAATATGTATATATGTATATATACATACACATGGATACACATATAATATTATATATCATTATTAAATCCATCATTATTACTCATTATTTGCATATATATTTTTTGCCATTTCTGCCATTGAAAGAGTATACAGGGAGCATCATATGTTTAAAATGCTCCAAAAATAGACTCAATTTGGGACCCCCGGGGTGGCTCAGCAGTTCAGTGTCTGCCTTTGGCTCAGGGTGTGATCCCAGTCTTGGGATCAGGTCCTACATCAGGTTCCCTGTGAGAGCCTGCTTCTCCCTCTGCCTATGTCTCTGCCTCTCTCTATCTTTCATGAATATATAAATCTTAAAAAAATAGACTCAAGTTGTCATTTTAGATTTCTTTATAATTTAATTCGATGCTATAAATAATTAAATAGTAGTTTTAAACAGTATCTACCACGCTCTTACAGCTTTCCGTACGGGAAACCACAGAAGTAAAAATGTTGCAAAAGTAGCAGAAGATCAGCAGTCTGGATAAGCATAGTTTTTCTCTTCTAACAACATAGCATTACGAAAATGAGCAAGCATAAAGGAAGGAGTATGATATTAGATTATTTATCATAAAAGTCGATCCTTGTGATTGCTTCTCTTAATAAAATGATCTGTAACATAATGGAATATGCATAAATACAGAATGAATGCTCCATTTCAAAGAACATTTATAGGACTTGTGGGAATAATTTAGCAGATAGACATAATTAATGTGATAGCTGTTTGAATAACTTAAACTTGGGAGTTTGCAGATAATTGTAGGGGAAAAGGTTTAAGCCAATCATGGTTTATGTTTTCAAAGGGAACTTTGGACAAATGAATACTTAACCAGTGGAGAGTGAAAGAAAGGACTCTGGCCATGATGAAAGTAGAATATGAAAAAGTGAAGAAATCCAACTATTTCTCTTCTTTATAAAAATATTTCTGTTAATATTATAAAGAAAGAGCAAGACATTTTAAGTCTCGTCATTCTTTTTTATGTACTTCCTTTTCCATGTTTTCTTGAAAGTACTGTTTTTATTTTTATTTTATTTTATTTTATTTTATTTTATTTTTTTTATGATAGGCACAGAGAGAGAGAGAGAGAGGGGCAGAGACACAGGCAGAGGGAGAAGCAGGCTCCATGCACCGGGAGCCCGACGTGGGATTCGATCCCGGGTCTCCAGGATCGCGCCCTGGGCCAAAGACAGGCGCTAAACCGCTGCGCCACCAGGGATCCCGAAAGTACTGTTTTTAATTTATCATGACACCTATAAAGTTTTATTTGTAAAATTAATTTGGGTCTCATCTAATATAACTAGAAAATACAAACATATTTTAAATAGTGTTGATTTAATTAAACAAGGAGGCCTGGATAGAGTCATGTGACACTGAGATTGTGGCACCTTGGAAAGGAAAGCAAAATCGGCTTATAAATACCTCAGGGTTAGAAATTGAAATTTAAAGACAAGCCAGCCAATAACAAGCAGCCAGTAAGGCCAGTAAGGCTTTAAGCTATAGCCAATCTTCTTTCTTTGCTTCAGTCTTGTCTCTATAAAAGTTTTCCCCTACCACTATCAGTTTGGTGCTGCCCAATTGAAATCAAGTTGTTGCTCAAATTCTAACTTTTAATATGCCTCAGTGTATCTTGTAATGATAGTAATGCAATGTATGGCCTTTGAAAAGAGCCTAAGATACAACTTAGACGGTCTCATTATTACCCACAGAATCTTGGTAAAATAGAAGATAGGGAAGCTGGAGAGTTCTCTTGACATCACATCAGGGTGTGGAGCTAGCATCAGGAAGGGCATCCTTCCAGAGCTCTCGGTAACAGTGGGCTTCCTAATGCCTGTTTCGTGGTTTGCCTCGTTGGCACAAGCACAGTGTAATCACTCAGATTAAACTTTGTGATATCCTTGGTGGTGAAGCAACCGAAAGCATGGTGACAGCCTGAGGGGTCCTTGTATTCACTGTCCTAGGAGGTGGAGACATTTGTGAGGTAGCTTCATTGGGAACCCAGCTACTCTTTTCTGGGCTGCTGTCTGTTTCAACTTGCCTATAGTAAATGTAAGTTCTGAGAGGTGTGAAGTGGGTTAGTGAAGAATCCTTCCTCTTCTGGGCAAAGGACTAACCTCTATGTGAAATTAAAGATTAAAAAGACACCGTAAAATCAGTGCAAATAAACTTATATTTTGTTTTCTCTCTTCGGGGATGCACATGCCTCATTTCTTTCCTGCTCTCACCAGTCTTCTTTTTAATACTGAGAGACATTTTTACATTTGGCTTTAGAAATGAGAAGGAGTGAGACACCTGGGTGGTTCAGTGGTTTAAGCACCGCCTTTAGCCCAGGGCCTGATCCTGGAGTTCCGGGATAGAGTCCCACATCGGGCTCCCTGCCTGGAGCCTGCTTCTCCCTCTGCCTTTGTCTCTGCCTCTCTGTGTCTCTCAATGAATAAATAAATAAAATCTTAAAAAAAAAAAAAGAAAATGAGAAGGATGTTATGGGGCAAGAATTATTAAGAAGGAGGGTCTGTCTTCAATAACTTTCTACACCACAATCTTTTAAAATACCTCATACAATGAATCACTTTTTAGGACAACTTTTCCTTTAAAGTTTTTACAAGAAGGAAATAGTTTAATTTCCAGAAGATGGCCTTGACTTATATTACTTGTGTTTGTGCCGATAGTCTCAGCAGAATTTGACACCCCTACACAAGCCCCGTGAAGTTGGTATCATTATTTTCTCTACAGTGCATTTGGAGCAGCTGGGGCCAAGTGAAGATACATATCTTGTCCTAAGTTTCTTGGCTCATAAGCAACAGAATTAAGACTTAAACATAAGCTTTGTTTGCTTTCAAAACGTCACATTTGCTTTTAATTGCTATGTGTTCTGCCTATCAGACTTCACTAAGGTGATTTACACTTGTACCTCATTTGATCAGCAACCCAGATTCACCACTGGGTTAAAAGCAAGGGACTTTCTGAGTTGCAATTTCTACTCAGGAAAATGTGCATAATGATAGTCTAACACATAGGATTATTTTCAGGTTAAAGTTGTTAATAGACCCCAAAATGGCTAGCTCATATTCTGGCAGCAAGCTCATATTCAAGACATGTTTGTTCTAATTTAAAAAAAAAAAAAAAAAAGAAGAAGAAGCACAAATAGGGGCGCCTGAGTGGCCCAGCGGTTTAGCACCGCTTTTAGCCCAGGACCTGATCCTGGAGTCCCGGTGATCGAATCCCACATCGGGCTCCCTGCATGGAGCCTGCTTCTGCCTCTGCCTCTGTCCTTCTGCCTCTGTCTCTCTCTCTGTGTGTGTGTGTGTGTGTGAGTGTGTCTCATAAATAAATCTTAAACAAAGAAATGTTTTTGTCTTCCTCTCTCACTACCTGTTCAATCCATAACTTATCTTGGCTCAAATCTTGCACAACTCAAAGCAGATAAATGGTGACAGTGACATGACCAGACTTTCTTGCTTCCATTTGGAAATATCAAAATATTTTATTGCAGGTCTTTGTACAAGGGAAATCCTTGGTATGCCTGAAGATCACCATGAGCATAGTGTTGTGAATTCACAGAGAAGATATTAAGTCAGCTTTATGCTCAGGGCTGGGAGGCAAGATGGAGATTTGAGTGGCCTCCTGATGGAGATGGCACTTTGAGCTTAAAAAACAGACCCCACAAAAAGAAGTGGAGATAGAAGCAACTACTTTCATATCATGGGAACAGCCCCTTAGAGGCAAACAGTAGGTCAGTGGGAGGATCAGCTGGCCTGCTGGGGCCAGCCCAAGGTAAGAGGCAGGGAGGATATAGTACAGGAAAGAACTTGACCTCTAAGCAAATTCTATGCTTTGAAAGTTACTGTTCCTTGTTTTATTTAGATTATCCTTAATAGCCAGTAAATGTTTTTCTTCTTGGTTGCTTTTTACTAACAAAACATTGTGAAATATTTTGCCCTTGATCTTATCAACTACTAATAAATCACTTATTTCATTAAATGCAGCAATGTCTAAATTAATTATACAATACCAGTGGGCTGAAAGACAATGCATGTTGAGGGATGATCAGTTTGCCTTTTTTTTTTTTTTTTAAACCTGACTGCATAAGACCTTGTGGGGATCACTTGCTCTTTTGGAGCTAATAGATTTAAAATTGTTTGTGGTTATTCCACTGACTCTCAGAGTTTGGGCATCAGCCTTGTACATAACATAAAGAGAGATTTTTAGAAGAGATTAGATATAGTTCCCTGTTTTATAATACTTTAAAACTGTTTAGTTGAACCCATTTATCAAAAACCCCCAAGAAGGACTTGCTGACATTGAGAAATGCTTTTCCATCATTTGTTTTAAACTGTCATAATTCATGACATTCTCTGTGAATCCAGTTCTTAAAATATTTTTTACTCTAAGAAATGCTGCTGTACTTTTCAGTATTTCTCTTCCTTAGTTAATTTAGAGCCGTGGAGTTCTGGGGTTTGTAACATCACACATTTGTACTTAGCCTTAAAGGGAGAGAATGAAAAATAGATGATCAAAGAGACTCATTTCCTTTCTGTAGAACAAATACAAGTTATGTAACTAATTGAAATGGTTCGCAGATACTGCATTTCACTAAAAGCAAACTTGGATATGGTTTATACAGAGTTAGGGTGTGCATTTAATCTTCAGCGTCAAATGTAATGTTTTCCATTTTGAGTCTCTGAGGTTGCCCTCTGTTCTCTAAGCACTTGTAGCTTGGATTTTTAAGAAATATTCTCACAATCCAGTATCTTTTGCTGAAGAAATTTGAAATCAGATAAGCGACTACAAATTCGAGTAGCCAACTCTCAGTTTACTCTCTTATGATGAATATTCCAGACCATGCAATAATCTATTTCACACTGCTTTGTGCTGTAGTATTTCATGTTTTAATTGTCAAGTTAATGATGGTAATTTCATTTCAAGGAGTAGGTGCTCCTTGATGCTCATTTTCTTCCTATTCATTGTCCTGGTTTTAATGGAACCGTTGAATGTTTATTAAATGTCTGATAAAGTGCATTGGAGTGAATGTGAGCTTATGTTCCTTTCACAAGCTCATCATCTGTATATAACATTTTTGGTTTTTATAGTTTGGCTTTCACTTTATAATGAGCATCCATTTATATAATATGTGATATATACATCAGATATATATATATCCATTTATATATGTATATTATAATATGTATATAATATGTATATATATCTGATACATATATGTATTTATCTTATATATAATACAGTCTGAGATTTCTTAGCTTTCTCCATACCCCTTTTGTAGTCAACTTCTTCTCATGATTAGCTAGATTACTTTATGTTACAGTAAAGAGAAGAATAAAAATGACTACAGATTAGAAAAGCCATGAAACTATAAATTATGCCCAAAGCATATAATTTACTATTCCCTTAGGTTCCCTTATTTGTGGAACAAACTATGGCCTAGAAAAGGTACTTAAAAATGATGAAGAGCACAGAAAACTATTTGGAAAACTATACACCAAACTCTCATTATATTTGACCCTTGAATAGCCTCTGGGGGTCAGGGGTTCCAACCCGTATGCATTAAAAAATGCATGTATAACTTTTGACTTCCCCAAACCTAAACTATTAATAGCCTGCTGTTGACTGGAAGCCTTCCTGATGAGATAAATACACATTCTGTATGTTGCATGTATTATATACTGTATTCTTACAAGAAAGTACGATAGTGAAAGAATGTTTTTTATTTATTTTTTGTTTCTTTTGAAGATTGTATTTATTTGTCCATGAGAGACAGAGAGAAAGAGAGAGAGAGAGAGGGAGGGAGAGAGAGAGAAAGAAACATAGGCAGAGGGAGAAGCAAGCTCCCTGAGGGGAGTCCGATGTGGGATTCCATCCCAGGATTCTGGGATCATGCCTTGAGCCAAAGGCAGACACTCAACCACTGAGCCACCCAGGCTTCCCTTGAAAAGAAACTGTTAAGAAAATCATAAAGAAGAGAAAATACCTTTGCATTTACTGTATTTGTCAAAAAAATTTCACATGTCAGTGGACTTGTGCAATTCAACCTGTGTTGTTCAAGGGTCAACTATATGTTTGGTTATATCTGAGAAGTAGAAGTGAAGACAGAGGATAGGAAAATTCTTTATTTCTTTATTTCCAAGTTCATAAGCCAATTTTGGGATGTAAAAAGGCATAATAAATGTCATGGGTTAATAGTTCCAGAGGTAAAAATTCTAAGAATTTTGTATAGATCAGCATTCACATATTAGTTCACAGTAGTCAGAATGCTTGCTGACTGAATTTTCGGAATAAAAGAAAATTTTATAAATAATAATTATAATTCTATAACATTATTGAAAATTTATTATTGCTATACACTTGCAGGTGCTGTGCATTTATCCCACTTAATCCTCAAAGCAGCCCTACGAAAGAAAGAGGATTATATTCTCTTTCAGAAATGAAGAGATTGCTGCAGAGGGAAGTTTATAATCTCAGTCTGAGTACCTGACAAGTACTGGTTCAAACTTTGAGCTCCTTGGGTAGATTCCAGAATGTACAGTCCTGAGTATTACTCTATTCTGTGGTTGTGCTTGGTTGGCCAGAAATCTCTTGTCTTCAGTCCTGAGGTTGAAAATTTCTGTAAAATGACTTGATTTTCATCCCTTGATTTTTTGTGTATAACTCAATTTTGCCTCCATGGAAGCATTTTCAGTGTGTAAAGTTCATGTCCAGGTATTTGTTCTTATTCCAGAAGACCACACATATAGGAAATTAGGTTGAATTTGTAATTATACCAACATCTTGGAAATTTGTTAATAAAATAAATATTTATCCTAATATTTTCCCCTAAGAGTATAGTTCATAAAAAACAATATTTGAGAACAGTTTTATTTAGATGGGTTCTGGCCAATGTGCTTTTAATTCAATGCAGTGTGCCCTGCAATCCTAAAAGGATTTCAAATGACCAGTAACAATTTACATTTGGTAATCTGCTACAGTGTGAAGATAGTGGAATACATTTTTGCCTGGGAAGCATTTGGGAAAATCAGTCAACTCCATGCAACTCAGGAGACATTACTTTTTAATTTAAGACACTTGCTAGAATGTGGAAATCCCTACAAAAAGAACAGAAGGAATGAGAAGGAACTTGAAAAATTAATAGAATTACAATTTTGAGGCTTCATTAAACTCTCACTAAAATATACTTTTTGGCATTTTTCTGGGTTAGATTCTAACAGTACCTTTATTGATTTTAAGTTTATAGCATAATACTTAGAAATTATGACTGGAGGCAAAATACTCATTGGATAAATTTACCTTTAAGAATGGCTAACCATATAAATTTAAATGTTTGTAAACTAACTTGAAATGGAAATGGGTGGGTAAAATGGGAATCAGATGAAATGCATGCATGAACTACAGTACTACAGTGTGGATTGCTTACTTAGACTAGTAAGTGTGGGGTCTTACACAGCTTATGTAGTTACATGCAGTAACAACTGGAATAATAAACCTATTGAGTCTGTGGGTCCTTGAAAAAGCAAAAGGAAATAAAGTAATTACTGTGACTTATACATGAAGCAGTTAACAGAAGGCTCGTGATGATGTCTTTCTCTGACAGTACTTCACATTTGGGGAAAAACTGTCAATTATAGCAGTCGCTACAAGTGGCCATTATCGTAGTATGTTTTCAGTGATATGTTTCATCCAGCAGTGTGGGAATTATCAAAGGCTCATATTAAAGGGAAACATCTTAAGCATCACATTAGCTACTTAATTAATGCAACAGCTTTGAGTGATGATTAAATAGATGCCTGAATCAAGAATGTGTATTGTTAATAATTAAAGTAGCCATATTCTCCATCCTGACCATTCATGATTTAAAAGTCAGTTTATGGTTCTCCAGAGCAGTTGCTGAGGCAATGAATCTAGTCTGGGTCTTTTTGTTTTCACTGGGCATTTGCTTTTTAAATATCATAGCATTTGCAGCAGGGAGTGCTTCCTGTTGTAATATATGGAGAAAGTAATAGATGATTGCGGGATTAATGGCTAGAAATAATTAAAATGACACTACTAAGCTCTGTCCTTTCATGGAGAGAAGTCCAATTAAGCCATATCTCCTTTCCATTATCACCCTACTGCCAATTAAAATCTGATCTATTTTGTCAGTTTTATACAGACGAAGCTTTTAGTCTTTCATACACTCAAGAATTTACATTCTGGCAGGATTATAAAGGGCTCTGTCATTTAAATTTTATATGTCTATAAAAGACTCCACTCAGACCTTCCTTTTCCCACTTCCCAAACTTCTTTCATTGTCACCAATATCAAAAAATGTCTTTTATTGTCACAGCAATGTGATGCTTGTTAATGTTTAACATTTACATTTTCTCAGAATGCAATTATGTAAGGAAGATAAATTAAGAGTAGTTAAACAAAAAGTACATCGTATACTAATAAGAACACTAATTTATATATTCTTTTTAGGCATCACAGTTTTGTGTGAGTCAAGTGTGAGGCAGAGCTGCCTTTAGTCTGTATTCTTCAAGGCAGCAGTGAATGAGAAGGACATACTTATTCTTAGGGGCTGGTGTATTTGTTTGTTATCTACAATAATGGTAGGATAGTTTTTAGGGGACTATGGATAGTAGAAAAGAACATGAAGGGAGAGAGCTCTTTTAGAATTGTAGATAGGCTTAATCTACCTGCAGAAAATTCGTGGCAGAGAAACACCCCAGCACGTTGGAATGAGGTATGTTCTGGAACTGAGCAGTTCTGAATTTGAATCTCCAGCTCTTATCTTACTAAATTAGGAGGCATTTGTCAGGTTATATATTTTCTCCAAGGATCAGTTTCCTCATTTTTGGTATGAAGGTGATAATATGCCATCAGAGGCTTTTGTGAAAAGAATAGACAATGCTTGGAAAGCACCAAGCACAGCAAGGAACAGATATCAGATATCTGGTAACTGGTAATTGTGGGGTTACGGTTGGCATTACGTAGTTCTATGTCTCTTTTTGCTTCTTGCCCTTATTCTTAGAAGAAGCAGAGTATGGGCTCTCAGAGAAACATTTCTACTGATAATTCATATCAAAATTTTAAGCTAATTACTAAGAAATCAATTGGAAGAATACTATACTTGATCTCAGCCTAAAAGTTGAGAAGTGATCAGCTGCTTGGAAGAATAAAGCATTACGCAACCAAAGATAAACAGATATTCATATCTCTGTTCTCCTTGTCCACTGATCTCTTTTTCTCCCCAATTTATTGATGTAGATAATAAAAAATTCACCGGAAGACAAAAGAAAATACAGTGCATCTTTTCATTCAACTCTAAAGAGAATTGTGGCAGACATGAAATCTACAAATATATTGCCTTTAATATTTGAAAATGAACTATTTTAATCCTTGTGTTGATAATACAGATACAAATGTTTGAAATTATTCATAAGTTGGTGGTCTCTTTGTTGTTTGTTTTACTGTTGTTTTGCAAATGAAACCTTTTGTACTTGACCATTGATTGCAGAATGTTCCTGCATTTTTGGCATACCAGAGAATATTGGATACTAGTAGGCCCTATGGCAAATATTGTAAATGATCCTGTGGCTACAGAATAGTCATTCATTTATTCCACTTAGCACACAAATAAGTCTCTTATTTAAAGAGAAACCCTCTTGAATCCACTTTTTTTTTTTTCTAGTCATGCTGTTCTTGTCTCTATGGCTCTTTTTTTTTTTTTTTTTTTTTTATTTTTTTTATTTATTTATGATAGTCACAGAGAGAGAGAGAGAGGCAGAGACACAGGCAGAGGGAGAAGCAGGCTCCATGCACCGGGAGCCTGATGTGGGACTCGATCCTGGGTCTCCAGGATCACGCCCTGGGCCAAAGGCAGGCGCCAAACCGCTGCGCCACCCAGGGATCCCCCTCTATGGCTCTTTGTAGAAAACTTTCTTTGAAAAGTTGGTCAACACTTTTTTTTTTCTAGTCATGCTGTTCTTGTCTCTATGGCTCTTTGTAGAAAACTTTCTTTGAAAAGTTGGTCAACACTCAGTGACTCTACTTCCTCTGTTCTTTCCAAAATTCTGTATAATTGTGTTTTGATCCTATGTTTCCTTCAAAATATCCCTTATAAGTATCAGCAATGACCTCCATGTTGCCATATTGTGATTAATCCTTAGTGTTACCTTACTTGACTTGTCAGCTTCATTGGGCAAAGTGATCGCCCTCTCCTACTTAGAACACATTCTTCATTATCTTTCAGAATATCGCTTTCTGTTTATATTTATTTTTTCACTCCTGTCTTTTCAGTTTTTTTTTTTGGGGGGGGGGTTAAATTTTTATTTCAAAAGCTTGGATAGCTTCAATATCCAGGCCGTGGCAAAATCAGGACACGTGTAAAATACCTTACAATACATTAGATCCCCAAAAGGTACCAAAAAGTACAGTAAAATTAACACTTCCATTAACAGGAAATGTATGACACAAATAATATAAAACTAAAAGGTGAAAAAAAGGTGACACTGGTTTTCTAGGATACAGTTTACTCTTTACAACCAGGGTCCACAGGTGCAGGCTGCAGCGCGGCAGCAGGAAGCAGACCCTCCAATCTGGCTCTGGGAACCCGGGAGTAAAATGAGCCCATGATGCTGCCTACAACTAGAGCTCTGGAAATAGTCAGCAGGAGGTTGATTTCCAGGGGGGAGATTTAAATAAGATGCCCATGGGATAGATGCACATGGGCCAGGCCACAGGAAGTACGCCAAGTTGGATTTGGTACCGAACTGTGTTTGCTCGATACCCAACCAAAGCGTCCCGACGTCCGTTGGGCGTCCTGCTGCACGAAGAAGCCTCAGTATGGCTTGTAGGCGTCGCGGTGGCCGCGGGGCTGCTCTCCCGCCGTGCGGACTACCCCGACTGCGCTTGTAGCCTGCGCTTGTAGCCGGGCCGCGGCCCCGCGGGTGGCCGTCGCCCTGGTTCCCGGTGCCTGGACTCTGGCCTCCGCCGCGCCCCAGCGCCGCCGCCGGGTCCTGGGCTGCGGTTCCCACGGCCCCCAGAGCCGCCCGAGGCTGCGCACAGCCCTCCGCGTGGGCCCCCTGGATTGCACACTTGCTTCCGCTGATGGTACGGGACCTTTTCTCCAGAACCTTCTTCACAGGTCCTTCTTCTTTAAAGGTGACGGAGACAAAACCTCGTCTTTTATTCGACTTTGGATCCTTTGGAAGCTCAATGGCCTCGATCTCCCCAAACTCGCCGAAGTATTCTCTGACCTTCTCCTCAGTGGCTCCGGGATTCAGACCCCCTACAAACGATTTTCTTTACCGGGTCCTTTTCCATGGCCATGGCCTTCTTGGGGTCAGCGACGCGGCCAGGCAGCCTGTGTTCCTTCTGCTCTAGGACCTTCTCCACACTGGCCGCATCTTTGAAGACGATAAACCCAACCCCTCTTGGCCGGCCAGTGTGTGGGTCCGATTTTATGGGACAGTCAACGACCTCCCCAAATTTGGTAAAATGATCCTTTAGGTCCTCTTGGCCGGTATCCCAGCGCATGCCTCCAAGAACATTCTTCCCGCGCCCTCCGCGCCCCCCCGCGACCCCGCGACCCCGCCGCCCCCGCGCCCCCCGCGTCCCCCGCCGCCCCCGCCGCCCCCGCACCCCCCGCCGCCGCCGCCCCGCGCCGCACAGACCCACCGACCCACAAGCCCACTCGGGCCCGGGCGGTGCCGCCGCCTCATTTCAGTTTCTTTTGCTAGTTTTTCTCCATCTTCCCAAATGAGAACTTGGTCCTGGGGCTTCATCTGTTTGGCTTCTTCTCGCGCCCTTGGCGTCTTATTGAGGGTGTCAGTGACTCACCCATGAATACCTACATTCTGAATCTTTCCTGCCTTCTCCCAAACGGCAGATTGGTTATACACCTGCTTAAATGACGTCATCACTTGAATGATTCTAGTGTATGCTGCTTTACTTTCTGTGTCTTTCCCATGCTTCTTTCTTCTTTTGTACTTCTCCTGATGTTAGTAGCACTCATCTAGTTACTTAGATTAAAAAAATTTAAAAAAACTTGGAGGCATTCTTGATTTTTGTCTTTTACATCCCATCTGTTATAGATTCTGTTGGTCCTACCTTCAAAATATACCCGAAATTTGACACTCCTTGCTATTTGGAGTCAAGTCTAAGCCACCATCACCCCTCATCCTGTGGATTACATCCTGCTTTGACAGCTGCCCCTGTGCTTTACTCTTAGCACACAAATTTGGGTAGGTAGCCTGCATATGCTTTCCTCAAAGCTTCCTTTGGCTTTCCATCTCATGTAGTGAAGTAACTAAAGGCCTTGCAATGCTTGCTTCCGAGGCCCCATTTGCTCACTAACCTCACCTCTCCTCTTTTCCTTACTCTACTTCAGCCTTACTAGCTTTCTTGCTGTCCCTTCAGTAGGGCAAGCTGTGGGGTGCCTGGGTGGCTCAGTGGGTTAAGTGTCTGATTCTTAATTTCAGCTCAAGTCATGACCTCAGAGTCCCATTGTTGGGCTCTGTAGGGGGTCTGCTTGTCCCTCTCTCTCTCTGCTCCTCCCCACATCCACATGCTTTCTCTCTCAAATCAATCAATCAATCAATTCTTTAAGTAGGACAAGCAGCTAAACTCTTGACCATCTGAGGGCCTTGCCATATGATCTTTTCACTGTGTGTGGCTCCCTTTCTTTCACTTTGCTCATGCCCTCATTTCTTTCAAGTCTGTGTTCAAATGCCATCTTCTCTATGAACTACGTTCCCTGACATCCCATCAGAAAATATCACATCTTGGGATCCCTGGGTGGCGCAGCAGTTTGGCGCCTGCCTTTGGCCCAGGGCGTGATCCTGGAGACCTGGGATCGAATCCCACATCGGGCTCCCGGTGCATGGAGCCTGCCTCTCCCTCTGCCTATGTCTCTGCCTCTCTCTTTTTCTCTCTTTGTGACTATCATAAATAAATTTTAAAAAAAATTAAAAAAAAGAAAATATCGCATCTTGATTTGACACATCCTATTCCCCTTATTCTAATTTCTTTTTTCTCCAAGGCACTTATTCTTACGTGATATATTATATGTATTAACATTAATAGATGTTAATTATTATTAAATTTTCTGCCTACTCCATTATGACATAAATTCTTGGGGAGCTTGGGCTTTATCTGTATTACTGAATCTCAATGCCTAGAACAGAGCGCTGTAGGCACTCAACAATTCTTGAGAGAATAAATGAAATGTAGGTTACTATTTTCATTTGTAAGAAAGGACCTGATCCAAATTTAGGGAATCTGGAGAGATTTTTTAAAAAAGAAGTGACTTTAGCCTAGACCTAAAAGATGTGTGGGAGTTAACCAGATGACGAAGAAGAAAAAGAGTGCTCCAGATGGAGGAAATGAATGTGCTAGAAAGAATGGTGTGCTTGAGGAATTAAGGCAGTTTATTCTAACTGGGGATGCATTTGTATTTGGGGCAGGGAGTGGGAGAGTGGCAGTTGGATATGTTTGAAGATATAACTACAGAGCAGCTCACCGGGAAGGCTTTATGTCCATGCTAATATCTTGGGAGTTTTATCTGAAGGAAATGGCTGCCCCTAGAGTTTTAAGGAGAGAAGTGACATGCATTTTGGAAAGATGACACCAGCTGCCATGTATAAAATTGATATGGGAGAGAGAAATGGGAGAGGGAAGAGAGATAGAAGGCCAGTCTGGAAATCTAGGTGAGAAATCATGGCTTCTGACCTGGGAAGTGGTGTTGGGGTTAAAGAGCAGGGGTGGAGTCTGAGAACTTACAGGGACTGGATGTGAGTATGAAGAAGATGGAGAAATCTAGAATGTTTTATAATATCTAAACGTGTATTTATACTTAGATAGTATGATAGAATCTCCAACCTTTCTTTGCATTTCTGAATTTCTAGTAAATTCCTGAGATAACTGTAAAATATATTTTTGCAGTGTCCTCTGCATATTTTCTTTGTAAAAGAGTTATAAATTGTGGAGAAATATTTGCTTATAGAGACCAGATTGAATTATGATTTGTTTGGAATAAAACCCACCCCAGTTTACTGAGCATTTAATTTGTGCAAAGTGTTGTGGCTATTGGACTGCAAAAAGTATAAGAAATAATAATTTTTCTTAATGCATTTAAATGACAAAAATAGTTGTCTGATCCTTCATATCTTAAATATTTCAGTATTGCAGAGTATGAAGTGGACCTAGAAAGTCTAGTCATCTTCCTGGCTCAGCAGTATTTCTGCAATTTGAAAAAAACCACAAGAATGTAAATTCATAATGGCAGGTACCACTTATTAGCCCTGTGTCTCAAGCATTGTGTAAAGTATCTCACATGCATATTATTTCATTTAGTCTTTATTACAGTCCAATGAGGGCAGGTACTATTATTATTCCTATTTTGTATGAGAGAAAAAAACCCAAGACTCTGAGAGGGTAAGTAACTTACCTTATATCACACAGTAAGTAAATGTACAGCTAAGCTAGAATTTCCAGTGTCATGTGACTCCAGATCCTGCTCTTTCCTTAAACCTGTGCCTGTCATAATTTCCTGGCTTATTAAAAGAAGCATGGAAACAATGTGGATTTATCAACAGCTCTTAAGAAAAGTCTAGAACTTTGTACTTACCCATCAGTTCTTGTAATTAGTGCCTCTTAATGTTACTAATTAGAACTCATCTCACAATAATATTCAATAATGTATTTCATTGAGTTTCGTGTCCATCACAGATTTATGTGCTCCTTTCAAGTTCCTCAATTGCTGCTGCATAGCTAAGCAATACTCATTTTATTTCTCAAATCTGACAAATGTGTAATGTGAAAATCAGCAAGTGTGGAGACCCTTAACTTGCTAATGTTCTCTTTGTTAATTTTTTAATGTTTCCAATGCTTACATTTCCATTGCATTTAGTATGCATCATAGAAGTGTCTCTTTGCAAGTTCATTACATATACTCTTTGATTGCAGTTAGAGCCTTTGGATTGCTGTTAGGCATAGTGGAAATAATTAGCAGTTTAGTTCTATGCTGATTTTAGAACAAATAACTGCAGTCAGTTTCTCAAATAACTTAATTACTGTTAATCAGTATAGTAGTATGATCCTCTATAGCATTGTCATTGGAGGGTAACAACTGTCCACTCTGCACATATTTCCTTTCCTCTGGCAAAGAATAAATTAATATCTTTTAAAGCTCAAAGCAGATAAAGATAAGCTTTTGATGTGTCTGTATTTTTAAAAAGAAGTATTTAGAAATTTTACAGAAAACATTAAAGGAAATTGCTGAAATCTTTTTGTGACCATCCAGAGTTACTGGATAATAGAGAACTTAAGTGACAAATAGCCTATGTAATAAAATTAACTTGAGGCCTTTAAATTCATTCATTCCTTCATTCATTGAAACTATTTCTTTTGAAAAGTGAAGCAGTTAATAAACTTAAGCAAAGGGAACCTGGAAACATCTCTCCCAAACAATCAAGTTAATAAGAAAAAGAAAAGAGCAAAAACCTGTCAATCTTTTTTGTGTTTGGAACGAAAGAAGGTGACCTGTGTAGTGATGCTTAGTTATGGGTGAAGTATGGAGGTTCTCAGTAATGAAGTCATGGGAGGGGCATGGAGATAAGCACTGAGCAGGGCTTTGTGAATTCACATCTCCCATCTCCACTACCTGCACATGGGTTCATGTTTTGGGATACAGATATGTAAGCAGAACTTTCTCTTTACCTGACAGAAATGATGTCTGCTAATAGTGATATATTCTGTGCATATTACTTTTGATACTTTCTAAAGGCTTCATCAGAAGTTAGATATCTATCAGTAGCATTAGTAGCAAATGCTATGTATGCTTTAAAAATGAGTTAATATCATTACTCTGTTGGAAAACTTGTCTAATACAAACTATCTTTATACCTTTAAACTTGCCTGGATATTTAGCTCAACAGAGAAATCTAGGCTGAAAAGTATCCTTTAAATTTTTAGTTTTATCCTTTTACTGTTTTTTTTTTTTACAACTTTATTAAGGTAAAATTGATGTTTCAGTGAACTGCACATTTTAAAATTCTATAATTTGATGGTTTGACATATGTATGACACCATGACAATCAAGATAATGAATGCATCTATAACCTCAAAATTTTCCTTGTGTCCATTTGTAATCTGTTCTTTATTTCATGCCTTTGTTCGGGCATGTCCCTCTCCTGTCAACGTTACTCTGAACATGAATATTTTAACCTGAACAATTCAAATAGGACTGCTATTCCCGTGCTGCTTTTCAGACCTGTTCAATGTCACGCTACTTTCACAGCTGGCTCTCCCTCGGCTCCGCCCATGAACTCACCTGTGTGAGAGCAGTTACCATATTCAGGGCTTCCCAGCCCGAGGGCCACACAGAACAGGTGTCCATCCAGGGCAGAGTAGCCAGGCTTTTGGGAAATCACCTCAACAGAGAAAAACAGAACAGAACCTGACCTGTGGTGGTTTGACTTAACACACCACTTCAAGAATGGGAAAGTCCTTGTACTAAAATTCTGGCTGGCTGTAACCTAGCCTTGTGGAAAATGAAGAAACGAGTGGCTTACACTGCAGAACGCTCTTTTCTTAAAAGACAGCCTGGGGAGGTTAGTCGGAAGGATGAGGGGCAAGTGTTTTCACATGGGGATTAGGTAGTAAAAATGCTGACTCCTGATTGCCACTTAGTGATGTCACCTGGCTTCTGTGGCCCTAGTACCTCACCTTCAAAAATATGGTGAGTCTCAGATTTGGCCATTTTTAACTATATGGGATAGATGAGGCATGGCCCCTCTTGAAAGAAAGGAATAAAAAAAAGAAAAAAAACACATAGTCACATGTTATGTGACTATAAATTAGTTTTCACTTTCTAGAATTTTAGATACATGGAATCATGTATACTCCTTTTGTTTGGTTCCTTTCACTAAGTGTATTTTGAGATTTATACATTTTGTGTCAGTAGTTCACTTTTGCTGTTTACTATTTCATTGTACACATTTTTACTACTGTATGTTTATCCCTTCTGCTGATGACTGCTTGATTTGTTGCCAGTTTTTGGCCATTCCAATAAAACTGGTGTAAATATTCATGTGTCTGTTTGGACCTCTGGTTTTGTGTCTCTTCAGTAAATACTGAGGTGTGGAATGGCTGAGCAACTATTTAACTTTCTCAGGAACTTAAAAAAACTTTCCAGAGTAGTTGGCTTAGTCAGTTGAGGCAGCTATAACAAAGTACTATAGACTGAGTTACTTATAAACAGACATTTATGTATCACATTTCTGGAGGCTAGAAGTCCAAGATCAAGATGCCAGTAAGGCTGTGTTCTGGTGACTACCCTCATCTGGGTTGCACAATGTCTATCCTTTTATCCTCACATGGTAGAAAGAGTAGTGGAGAGCTGGCCTGGGTCCCTTTTAGAAGGGCATTGATCTCATTTATGAAGGCACTAATCATCTCATGATCTAATCATCTCCTAGAAGCCCCACCTCCTATTACCATCATATTGCAGGTTAGGATTTTATCATATGAATTTTGGAGGAAGATAGACATTCAGTCCATGATGGTAAGTTGTACAGTTTTAATTCCCACTGGTAGTGCATGAAAGTTCTAGTTGTTGCTCATCTCCTCAACACTTGTTATAGTCAGTCTTTCTAATTTTAGCTTTTCTTGTGTCTGTCATGGTAACCATGAGGTACCATGAGGTAACCAGTTGATCCTGTATCATTTGTTGAAAAAACTTTTATTTCCCCATTGAATTGCATTGACACATTATTTTCACATTATTTGAACATATATATTCACGGAACTGTTTGTGAACCTTCTGTTCTGTTCTATTAATGGTATATTTATCTCTTTGGCAGTACCCAAATAGATTGGTTACTGTTGTTTTATAGTTAGTCATGATATCAGGAAGGGTAATTCCTTGCACTTCATTCTTCTATCTTAAAATATCTTTGGTTATTCTAGATCTCTTGCATTTTTATAAAAATTTTAAAACAATTTGTGATTTTCTACACACACAAAAATACTGCTACTGCTGAAATTCTGATTTGGATTATACTGAATCTAAATATCAACTTGGCTAAGTTGGCTTTTAAGCAATATTGAGGCTTATGACATGTCAGCATGATGTATAACTGTTTACTTAGGTTATTTTTATTTTTGCTCAATAGTATGTTTTATTTTTTAGTGTATACATCCATGTATCTTCTGTTTGATCATTATGTATTCTATTGTTTTTCGTTGTCATTGTGTGTGGAGTTGGTTTTTAAGTTTCATTTCTCATTTGCTTTCTTATCAATGTGTAAACTTGCATTCCATGACCTTGCTAAATTCACTTAACTACTTTTAGTAGTCGTTTTGTGGATTCTCTGTTGGTATCTACATAAATAATCATATCTTCTCTAAGCAGAAACAGTTTTTTTTCTTTTCATTATCTATGAACTTTTAAGTTATTTTTGTTGTATTATATTGGTTCTGACCTCCAGTTATTGAATAGAAGTGGTAATAAAGAAGATCCTTGCCTCATTCACAATCTTAAGGCGAAAGCAACCACTTTCACTGTTAAGTCTGACAGTAGTGTAGGATTTTTTTAGGGATGCTTTTTATCAGCTTGAGGATATTACCTACTATTCATAATTTGTTGAGAGTTTTTATCATTAATGCATCTTGCATTTTGTCAAATGCTCTTTCTGCATGTATTGAAATATAAGTATTTTTTCTTACTATATCAGTTGCTAAATTGTATAGATTGATATTTGAAAATTAATCCAAGATTGTATTTGTATCATAAAGCCTACTTGGTTATAGTATATTATCTTTTTAAAAAACAACTTGGATTCTAGTTAGTAACATTTTGTAAGGAATTTTTACATCTATATACATCATGAAAATTGGTTTGTGGTGTTTTTTTCTGCCTTTATATTTTGGTTTTGATATCAAGTTGATGCTATACTCATAAATGAGTTGGGAAATATTTCCTTTTCTATAATTTGTGTGTGTCTGTGTATGTGAGAATTGATACTGTTTTTCTTTAACTATTTGATAGAATTCACCAGTAAAGTGATCTGGGTCTGGATTTTTTCTTGTTGGTAGATTTTAACTATAAATCAGTATCTTTAATAGATACGGGGATATTTGGATGTTATATTTGTTTTTTCTCAAAAAAAAAAAGTTTGTGTTTTATAAGGAATTTATCCATTTCACCTAAATTTTTGTATTAGAGAAAGTTGTTCTTAATATTCCTTTATTATTCTTTTAATATCTCTAGAATCTGTAGCAGTTTCATCTCTCCCAATTTTGGTAATTTATCTTTTTATTTCTGATGATAAGTTGTTTGTAAATTTTTCTCATCTCAAAAAAACAGCTTTTGATTTTATTGATTTTTTTCCTATTGCCTTAATTTTTAATTGATTTCTAGTGTAGTCATTATTATGTTCTTTCTTTTACCTACTTTGGGTTTATTTGCTCATGTCAATTGTATTTCAGTAGAACTAGGGAAAAATAAAATCTTTTTTCATTTCTCTTTTCCTATTTTATTTCTTCTTTGATGTGGGGATTATTTAGGCATTTATTATTTAGATTCCATATATTTGGTATTTTCCAGATATAATTCTATTACTCATGTCTTACTCAGTTCCACTGGGCAGAGAGCATACTTTGTAGACTCAAATCATTTTCAATTTATTCAAATTTGTTTTATCTCCAAAAGTATGATCTTTCTTGCTAACTATTCCATGTAAAGCTGAATAGAATGTGTATTCTCTTACCGGATGAGATGTTTTATAACTATCAATTAAGTCAGGCTGGTTGGTAATGCTTTTCAGCTCTTCTGTATACTTAGTGAATTTTTGTATGTTTTCTATCAATTATTGAGAAAAGAAGGTTCAAATATCTGAATATAATTTTGTAGCTTTGTTTGTGTCTCCTTGGTGTTTGGTCAATTTCTGTTGCAAGAATTTGAAACTCCCTTAGGTCTTTTTAATGAACTGACAACTTTATTATAATGAAAAGACTTTCATTATCCCTGGAAAATATTTTTATCTGAAATTTACTTTGTTATTGCTTTAGCCATGCCAACTTTCTTGATACTAGTGTTACTGTGGTTTATCTTTTCCAAGTATTTTAATTTTATAACTTAGTGTATCTTGATATTTAAAATGGGTTTCTTATAGTTGGCTATGGTTGAATATTGCTTTTTATCTAATTATAATTTTAAAAAAATATTTTATTTATTCATTCATGAGAGGCAGAGAGAGAGAGAGAGAGAGAGAGAGAGGCAGAGACACAAGCAGAGGGAGAGGTAGGCCTCCATACAGGAGCCTGATGTGGGACTCGATCCCAGGACTCCAGAATCACACCCTGGGCCAAAGGCAGGCACTAAACCGCTGAGCCACCCAGGGATCCCAAATATAAATCTTTTAATTTGGGTAATTAAGCCATTTATATTTAATGTGATCTTTATATAATGAGGTTTTAAATCTACCATCTTAATACTTATTATTTGTTTTTATTTTTCCTGTCTTTTCTCCTCAACTGGCCATCCTTTTCTTCTTTTCTGCCTTTTGTTTGACTAATTGATTATTTTTATGTTTCTGTTTTATCTCTTTTGTTGTCTTAATAGGTATAATTCTTTTCTGTACTATTGCAAAGTTGCTTTATAGCTTATAGCACACATATAAAACTTATCACAGTCTGCCTCCAGGTGATAGTTATGTCACCTCACATATAGTATAAAAATGCTAAAACATTATTTTTCTGTTTTTTCCCTTTTGGAGCTTATGCTATTATTGTCATACATTTCACTGATATATAAATGCTATAAAGCCTTCATTACATTCTTACTGTTTTTGTTTAAATCACTTTCTTTTAAAAATATTTAAATAACAGGAAAAATCATATATTCTCACAAAATTACCATTTCTGGTGTGTTTACATTCCTTTGTATAATTATATATTTTCATCTGATAAAATTTCCTGTGCCTAAAGAGCTTTATTTACATTTGTTACAGTCAAGTTGTTGCACATGAATTATTTCAGTTTTTGTCTGAATGAAAAGATATTTATTTCATCTCCTTTTTGAGAGATAGTTTGGGCATAAAATTCTAGGTTGATGGTACTAAAATACTTTAAAGTATTTCTTAAAATACTTCAGAGATATTACACTGTCTCTGATAAGAAATCTGTTGTTATTCTTATCTTTGTTCTTCTCTGTGTAATGTCCCTTTTTCTCCTAGTACTTTTAAGATTTTCTCTTCATCACTGCTTTTGAGCGATTAGATCATGATACATCTTTTTGTAGTTTTCATCATGTTTCTTGTGCTAAGGTTTCTTAAAAATTTTTATTTAAATTCAATTAATTAACATATAATGTATTATCGGTTTCAGAGATCAGTGATTCGTCATATGCTCTCCTTAATGTTTATCACCCAGTTGCCTCATGCCTGCACCCCTCTCCACTCCAGCGACCCTCAGTTTATATCCTTTGATTAAGAATCTTTTATGGTTTGTTTCCCTCTCTGATTTTATCTTGTTTTATTTTCTCCTCTCTTCCACTATGATCCTCTGTTTTGTTTCTTAACTTTTACATATGAATGAGATCCTATGATAATTGTCTTTCTCTGATTGACTTATTTCACTTAGCATAATATCCTCTAGTTCCATCCATGTCATTGCAAATGGCAAGATTTCATTAGTTCTGATGGTTGAGTAGTATTCCATTGTGATATATATATAGCCATTTATTGAAGAGACTGTCTTTTTTTCTGTTGGATATTCTTTCCTGTTTTGTTGAAGATGAGTTGGCCATATTGTTGAGAGTCCATTTATCAGTTCTATGTTCTGTTCCATTGATCTATATGTCTGTTTTTGTACCAGTACCATAGTGTCTTGATGATTACAGCTTTGTAATAGTCCAGAATAGTCCAACTTTGAAGTCCAGAATTGTGATGCTACCAGTTTTGGTTTTCTTTTTCAACAATCCTTTGACTATTCAAGGTCTTTTCACATTCCATACAAATTTTAGGGTTATTTGTTCCCAACTCTCTGAAATAAGTCGCTGGTATTTTGATAAGAATTGCACTGAATGTATAGATTGCGCTAGGTAGCATAGACATTTTCACAATATTTGTTCTTCAAATCCATGAGCATGGGACATTTTTCCATTTTTTGTATCTTCCTCAGTTTCTTTCATGAGTTCCATAGTTTTGTTTTTTTTTAAGATTTTATTTATTCATAGAGACACAGAGAGAGAGAGGCAGAGACACAGGCAGAGGGAGAAGCAGCTCCACGCAGAGAGCCCGACGTGGGACTCCATCTAGGGTCTCAGGATCACGCCCTGGGCTGCAGGCGCGCTAACCGCTGCGCCACCAGGGCTGCCCGAATGTTCTATAGTTTTCTGAGTATAGATCTTTGCCTCTTTCGTTAGTTTTTCCTAGGTTCTTATGGTTTGGGGTGCAATTATAAATGGGATTGGACTCCTAATTTCTCTTTCTTCTGTCACATTGTTAGTGTATAGAAATGCAACTGAGTTTTGTGCATTGATTTTATATCCTGCTACTTTGCTGAATTTCTGTATGAGTTCTAGCAATATTGGGGTTGAGTCTTTTGGACTTCCCTTATAGAGTATTGTCATCTGCGAAGAGTGAGAGTTAGACTTCTTCTTTGCCTTTGTTTTGTCTGATTGCTGAGGCTAGGACTTCTAGCACTATGTTGAACAGCGATGTTGTGGCGGACATCCGTGTTCTTGACCTTGGAGAGGAAAAGTTCTCAGTTTTCCCCATTGAGAATGATATTTGCTGTGGGCTTTCTGTATATGGCTTTTATATAAAAGGTTGTTCTCTCTATCCCTACACTGTGAAGACTTTTAATAAAGAAAGGATGCTATTCTTTGCCAAATGCTTTTTCTGCATCTATTGAAAGAGTCATATGGTTCTTATCCTTTCTTTTATGAATGTAGTGTATTACATTGATTTATTTGTGGATGTTGAACACATAAATTTAAATGTTTGTAAACTAAATTGAAATGGTGGGTCAAATGGGAATGTTATCATCTTAATTTATTAATTTTTCAAAGAACCAGCTCTTAGTTTCTTTGATATGTTCTATTGTTCTTTTGGTTTCTATTTCATTGATTTCTACTCTAATCTTTATTACTTCTCTTTTCCTGCTTAGTTTGGGCTTTATTTGCTGTTCTTTTTCCCAGCTACTGTAGATGTAAGGTTAGGTTGTATATTTGAGACCTTTCTTATTTCTTGAGAAAGGCTTGTATTGCTATATACTTCCCTCTTAGGACGACCCTTGCTGCACCCCAAAGGTTTTGAGCAGTGGTGTTTTCATTTTCATTTCATTTCATAGTCATTTCCATGAATTTTTAAATTTTCTTTAATTTCCTGGTTCATCCATTCATTCTTTAGTAGGATGCTATTTAGCCTACATGTATTTCAGTTCTTTCCAAATTTCCTCTTGTGATTGAGTTTCAGTTTCAAAGCATTGTGGTCTGAAATATGTAGGGAATTGCCAGTCTTTGGTACTGGTTGAGACCAGGTTTGTGATCCAATATGTGATCTATTCTGGAGAATGGTCCATGTGCACTCAGGAAGAATGTGTATTCTGTTGCTTCAGGATGGAATGTTCTGAAACTGCTAATCTTTCTTCTGTTGATCCAATTTTATTATGTGGGCTGCCACAGTGAACACTAAGATGATTTATATTGCTTTATCTTCTAGTTCACTAATATTTTCTTCTAGAGTGTGTTTAATTTGCTATGAGTGTATTTTGGTGTATTAAATCTTTTTTTTTTAAACATTTTTATTTATTTATGATAGTCAGAGAGAGAGAGAGAGAGAGGCAGAGACACAGGTAGAGGGAGAAGCAGGCTCCATGCACCGGGAGCCCGACGTGGGATTCGATCCCAGGTCTCCAGGATCGCGCCCTGGGCCAAAGGCAGGCGCTAAACCGCTGCGCCACCCAGGGATCCCTATTTTGGTGTATTAGAAGATATCAAGTGTACATCTCTTTTCAGATATAGTTTTATTTCATGTCATTAAACTAAACTGACTGTAGTTTTAGTCATAAATTCAGTATAGCTTCAAGGTTTTACTTAACATGTCCAATCTTTGGGCTTTTTGAACACAGAGAATACAGTCATAATACCCATTTTAATGTTCTGGTCTGCTAATTCCATCATCTGTGTGAGTGCTGATGCTGATCGAAAACTATTAGTTTTCATTGATTGTTTTTTCTGCTCATTATATGTAGTTATTTTCTCACTTCTTATGCCTGTAAATTTTTGATTCAATGCCAGACATTGTGTGTTTTTACCTTGCTGAGTGCATGAACATTTTATATTCTTATAGTTGAATTTTATTCTGGAATGTGGTTAAATTATTTGGATACATTTTGTTTCTCTGATCTTGTCTTTAATTTTGTTGGGCAGTACCAGCATAACATTTAGCCTAGGAATAGTTATTTTTTACATCCGAGGCCAGACTCTTTTGAATCTTCTACCCAAAGTCCCGATGAGTTATAAGGTTTTTCC